>NC_081180.1:162328850-162527118 GCF_029867415.1 Vicia villosa
TTGAAAACTACATATTGACTCGTGATACAACTCTTATGACCTGGCTCTAGGAACCACAACCTATAAGCTTTGACTTCTTCTGAGTATCCAAGGAACATACATCTCATAGCTCAAGGTTCGACATTGTCTTTCCTAATGCGTGTTAGAACAAGATTTGTTCTGATCAATATTCTATGTTTTGATGATAACATTATATATGAATTTTGTATAAGACAATGTGGTACTTTAATCCTTTGCATTTTCCATTTCAGGAAATATATAAAGAGTATGCACAATTCAGCGCTCAAAAGCACTGACTCAGAAGGTTCTGGATGGCTACATCAGAACATGCTCTGGCAAGACATCAGAAGATGGTCAAGCAGAATCAGAACATGGACTATGAAGCATCAGAAGAACATGAAGTCAGAAGCAGAAGCACTGAAGTTCTGAATGGTATCACGCTCAAGCTCTTCAAAGTCAGAAGACAAGAAGATGCTCTGCACCAAGCTGATTGACTCTGATATTCAAACGTTGTTATCTACAAATCTGAGTTCAGAAGCAAGTACAAGATGACAGGCTATTAAGTCTAATCTCTGAATGACAAAAGGAACGTTAGAAGCTACAAAAGGCAAAGTCAGTAAAAGCAGGAAAAGCATGGCTCGAGGTAGTTGACAAAAGTGTGAAACATTAAATGCAATGCTGTACTATTCACGCAAAGCATTAAATGCAACCCAACTGTCATCTTCTCTCCAACGCCTATATATAGAAGTTCTGATCAGAAGCAGCAAAAAGAACTCTTGCGCAAAATACCAAAACGCTGTCAAATTTAAAGCTCACGAACTTCATCTCCAACCTCACAAACTCTTGTAATATTTATTGAGTGTTAAGCTTAGAACTTAAGAGAAATACCACTGTTGTGATTATAGCTTTATAAGAAGCAATTCATACTATTGTAAACATTATTTTACATTGATTAGAAAAGGTTCCTAGAGTGATCAGTGTGATCAGTAGACTCTAGAAGACTTAGAAGTTTTCTAAGTGGTGATTTCCTAGAGTGATCAAGTTGTGATCTGTATACTCTAGAAGACTTAGAAGTTTTCTAAGTGGATAACCATTGTAATCAGTTGGATTAGTGGATTAAGTTCTTAGTTGAGGTAAATTACTCTAAGGGGGTGGACTGGAGTAGTTTCGTTAACAACGAACCAGGATAAAAATAATTGTGTTCATTGTTTTTATCGTACAAGTTTTTAAAGTCACACTTATTCAAACCCCCCCTTTCTAAGTGTTTTTCTATCCTTCAATTGGCATCAGAGCGCCGGTTCTAGGTGCAAGCACTTAACCGTGTTAGATAAAATATTCAGGGAGAAAAACACAAAGTCAATATGGTTGAAACAACTACATCTACTCCTACACCTGAACAAAACAACAATGGTAATGGAAGCAGTAGCTTCAATGGCTATAATAGACCACCAGTCTTTGATGGTGAAGATTTTGAATATTGGAAAGATAGACTTGAAAGTTACTTTCTTTTTCAAGATGGTGACTTATGGGATCTAGTCTTGGATGGTTACAAACATCCTGTAAATGCTCGTGGAGTAAATATGTCAAGACAAGAAATGAGTGATGACCAAAAGAAACAATTCAAAAATCATCACAAGTCAAGGACTATTCTGCTGAATGCTATTTCTCATGCTGAATATGAGAAAATAACAAACAGAGAAACTGCCTATGACATCTTTGAATCCTTGAAGATGACTCATGAAGGTAATGCCCAAGTCAAGGAGACAAAAACTCTTGCTTTAATCCAGAAGTATGAAGCTTTCAAGATGGAGGAAGATGAAAACATTGAAGCAATGTTCTCAAGATTCCAGACTCTGACTGCTGGATTAAGAGTGCTTGACAAGGGATATACAAAGGCTGATCATGTCAAGAAAATCATCAGAAGTTTGCCCAGAAGATGGGGCCCAATGGTGACTTCATTCAGGATTGCTAAGAATCTGAATGAAGTCTCTCTTGAAGAGCTGATCAGTGCCCTGAGGAGTCATGAAATAGAGCTGGATGCAAATGAACCTCAGAAGAAAGGTAAGTCAATTGCTTTAAAATCAAATAATAAAAAATGCACTAACGCTTTTCAGGCTGAAGAAGAAGGTTATGAAGAGTCAGAATCAGAAGAAGAAGAATATGAACTCTCTATGATATCTAGAAGAGTAAATCAACTCTGGAAGAGTAAGCAAAGAAAGTTCAAGAACTTTAGAAGTTCCAAAAGGCCTGAAAGAGGAGAATCTTCTAGACACAGAAGATCTGACAAAAAGAAGGTGACATGCTATGAATGCAAGGAACCAGGACATTACAAGAATGAGTGTCCAAAGCTTCAGAGGGAAAAGCCCAAGAAGAAGTTTGAAAAGAAGAAAGGTTTTATGGCTACTTGGGATGACTCAGATTCTTCTGATCAAGAGTCATACTCTGAAGATGAGCAGGCAAACATAGCGCTGATGGCCACTGTTGATGATGAATCAGAATCTACATCAGACTCAGATTCTGAAGAGGTATTTTCTGAACTTTCTAGAGAAGAGTTAGTTTCTAGTCTAACTGAACTTCTGGAAATCAAGGCTCAACTTAGTATCAAATACAAGAAGCTGAAGAAGCTTTTTGCATCTGAAACTAAGAAGCTTGAATTAGAAAATTCTGAACTTAATGAAAAAGTTTTAAAACTATCTAAAGATGTTGAATCATCTTCTAGTTCGGAAAAGTCTATTCCAAGCATGAACAATATTTTTAAGGAATATGACTTGAGTTTTAGGAAGTTTTTATCTAGAGGTATTGGCAGAAGTCAGCTAGCCTCTATGATATATGCAGTTAGTGGAAACAAGAGAGTTGGCATAGGCTATGAGGGTGAAACCCCATACAAACTTGAATCTGTTGATGAAATGAAAATCACATACAATCCTCTGTATGATCAATTCAAGTATGGCCACTCCCATGATATTAGGCTTACATCACATGCTATGAGTTTCCATATTACATACACTAAGAAGCATGTTGCATACACTAGAAAATATCATGTTACTTAGAATAGGGAATATCATGTTGTACCTCCTGTTAATTTTCATGCTAAACCCAAGTTCAATCAGAACTTGAGGAGAACTAACCCAAAAGGACCCAAGAAAATGTGGGTACCTAAGGAAAAGATAATTCCTGTTGCAGATATCCTTGGCAGCCAAGAAGACAAAGGAAAACATGTCATGGTACCTAGACTCTGGGTGCTCGCGGCACATGACGGGAAAAAGGTCTATGTTCCAAGACCTGGTGCTTAAATCTGCTGGAGAAGTTAAGTTTGGAGGGAACCAGAAGGGCAAGATCATTGGCTCTGGAACCATAAGCATTGGTAACTCTCCCTCTATAACTAATGTTCTGCTAGTAGATGGATTAGCTCATAACTTATTGTCCATAAGTCAATTAAGTGACAATGGTTATGACATAATCTTCAATCAAAAGTCTTGTAAAGCTATTAGTCAGAAGGATGGCTCAATTCTATTTACAGGCAAGAGAAAGAACAACATTCACAAGATTGATCTTCAAGATCTTAAGAATCAGAAGGTTACTTGCCTTATGTCTGTTAGTGAGGAGCAGTGGGTCTGGCACAGAAGATTAGGTCATGCTAGTTTGAGAAAGATTTCTCAGATTAACAAACTTAATCTGGTCAGAGGATTTCCTAATCTGAAATACAAATCAGATGCTCTTTGCGAAGCATGTCAGAAAGGGAAGTTTTCAAAACCTGCATTCAAGTCTAAGAATGTTGTCTCTTCCTCTAGGCCGCTAGAACTTCTGCACATTGATCTGTTTGGCCCAGTCAAAACAGCATCTGTCAGAGGGAAGAAATATGGATTAGTCATCGTAGACGACTATAACAGATGGACGTGGGTAAAGTTCTTGAAACACAAGGATGAGTCTCACAGTGTTTTTTGACTTCTGCACTCAGATCCAATCTGAGAAAGAGTGTAAAATCATAAAGGTTAGAAGTGATCATGGTGGTGAATTTGAGAACAAATTCTTTGAGATTTATTTCAAAGAAAATGGTATTGCCCATGATTTCTCTTGTCCTAGAACTCCACAGCAAAATGGGGTTGTAGAAGGAAAGAATAGGACTCTACAAGAAATGGCCAGAACCATGATCAATGAAACCAATATGGCTAAGCATTTCTGGGCAGAAGCAATTAACACTGCATGTTATATTCAGAATAGAATCTCCATAAGACCTATTCTTAATAAGACTCCTTATGAATTGTGGAAGAACAGAAAGCCCAACATTTCTTATTTCCATCCATTTGGATGTATATGTTATATTATGAACATTAAAGACCATCTGCATAAGTTTGATTCTAAGGCACAAAAGTGTTTCCTTCTTGGATATTCTGAACGCTCTAAAGGCTACAGAGTATACAATAATGAAACATTGGTTGTTGAGGAATCAATCAATATCAGATTTGATGATAAGCTTGGTCTTGAAAAGCCAAAGCAGTTTGAGAATTTTGCAGATATAGAAATCTCTAATTCAGACTCTGAAGAACCTAGAAGCAAAGTTTCAGAAGATCACGTTGCTGCTTCATTAGAGAATCTCAGAATTTCTGAAGAGCCAACTATCAGAAGATCTTCTAGACTCGACTATGCTCACTCGGAAGATGTTATCATTAGGAAGAAAGATGATCCTATCAGAACAAGAGCATTCCTTAAGAACAATGCAGAATGTCAATTTGGTCTAGTATCTCTGATTGAGCCAACTTCTGTTGATCAAGCTCTGGAGGATGCTGACTGGATAATTGCCATGCAAGAAGAACTAAATCAGTTTACAAGGAATGATGTTTGGGATCTGGTTCCAAGACCAAAAGGATTTAACATCATTGGAACTAAGTGGGTCTTCAGAAACAAGTTAAGCGAAAAAGGAGAAGTTGTAAGAAACAAAGCCAGACTGGTTGCTCAGGGCTATAGTCAGTAAGAAGGTATTGACTATACTGAAACCTTTGCACCAGTGGCCAGGTTAGAATCTATTCGTTTATTAATTTCTTTTGCCACTCAACATAACATCACTCTGTATCAGATGGATGTTAAGAGTTCCTTCTTAAATGGTTATATAGATGAGGAAGTATATGTCCACTAACCTCCTGGTTTTGAAGACTCTAAGTCTCCAGAACATGTTTTCAAATTAAAGAAATCATTATATGGCCTGAAGCAAGCTCCCAGAGTTTGGTATGTGTCGCCCTCGGTTTTTTACCATACCTCTCGTGGGAGAGATATAAGAACCGACTCTTCTTTTGCTTTTGTGTTTTTGAATATCAGAGAGTCGCCACAGACTTTTATTTTATCCAATTAAGGAAAGGTTTATAAAAGAAACAGAAAAAGACCTTTAAGAGATTTTGGGTAAGGGGGTTGGTTATACAAAGGGAAGGTATTAGCACCCTTTGTATTCATGGTTATCCATGGGCTCTTAATTGCTTAGCTCACTTGTTTAAATCATTTGTCTTGCCTTGAAATGCTGGTATGTGGTTTTGAAATTCATTTTCTGAATTGACTTTGTAATGATCCTTGTGCGGATATATACAAAGTGTTTTATCTTCCGAAAGATGTTTTGAAAAAAAAGAACGTTAACTTCGTAATGATCCTTGTTTGGATATATACCAAGTATTGTCTTTTTTGAAAGTTTTATTTTGAAAAACAACGGTATATAAGACATTTTTTTGTTTGATTTGAGCAAGCAATTAGGAGGTCTACCCTAAGTTATAAGGTCTTTTCCTATTTCCTTTAAAAAATTCTCCTTTCACCGGATGTAAACGAAAGTTCGATTTTGCATTTGAAACAATAGAATTTGATTTTGATTTTGAAAAGAGTAAAAGAGGGATTACCCTAAGAGGTGCAAGTGTGATTGTGTTTTGATTCAGATATTTTATCTTTGAAGTTAGTGACCTAACGCTTCAGTTTTTATCTTTGACATACACACAGTTTTATATATACTTGTTTACCCAGAAAACTGGTAAACAAGCGCTAGTTTCCTTTTTAAAGGTTACTTTGCGGAGTCAACTAGAATACTCCAGGACTGATTGCTTTATTTTGTTAGATTATGCGTATCTGATTTATATTAAATGTAAATAATGACTTTAACGCAAAAGTAAGTACTGAAATTAAAGGCTTTAAAGTAAACCAAAACAATAAAAAGGCAGTAAATGTGCACTGAAATATCAAATGTAATGTAAAATGATTGCATTAATTAAACTAGTACGCATACGTACATTCCAAGGTTGCACTCGTTACTCATTGCGCAGAGATTTGAGTTTTACTTGTGTTTATGTAGAAAATGCGGACCCCTAACTATTCCTATGAAACTTGCTTAAATAGAAAAATAAAGTAACTACTACTAACGGTCGACTAACTATCAGTCAACACGTGTCTTCGACATGCAAGATCTTCAATTGTGAGACCTCCACGCGTCCTGTCAGAACTGCCAGAAAAACTGCCTGGAACTGCCTCTCGACTTCCACCTCAGTTTTTGCAGCAAAAAATCCTTAAGTCTTCGCATCCTTTTGGTCTGGTCGAACGTTGAAGCCTCAGATGACCTTCCTAGTCGAACAGCTTCGACTACTAAGCATTATTTAGTCGAATCACTTCGACCCAAATGGCAATGTAGATATTAACTTGAGGCCCAATTACCAATTTGGGGCCTTTTTACCAAATTGAGGCCCAATTGCCAATTTTGGGCCTTAGTTGCCCATTTATTAGTAAGTCGAAATCCTAGGGTAACAAATTGCCCCTCCAAGCGACTTCTTTCGACTGACTTTAGGAAAGAGAAGAAATGTCGTTTCAGTTCTTCCTTAGATTTCGACTTTTGTTACTTCCCATTACGCCATGATTACGTTTCATTTTCCCAAGCACTAATTATTACCTAAACGCTAGGTAATGGGCTATTAACTGCTTCCAGCTTGCTTGTGTCAGTTTCCAAGATATTTAATACGATTTTTTGATCTTCTAACTTCCTTCCCCCACGTTTGTCTTGCTGAAGTAACTACACATTCTCTATATATATCCTCATTCCTTCCACTTCTTTTTTACATCTCCTTACGCACAACACCTTAAACTCTTTCATCTTTTCAATCTTTTCAAACTATGGCACAACCTTTAACAAATGCCAACATAAGATCCTGCATTAAGAAAGAATTTAAGCTTTCTGCAGAAGAGTTTGATGCGAATCACATCAATGTTCGTGCCCTCTATGCTAGCCAGGGGCTTGCATTTTATCCTGAAATTCTAGATGGAAACATCTATCCCTGCATGCTGATTGAGTTCTGGAGATTTGCATCTTTGCGTATAGATCTAGAAGGGAGGACTACTATAACCTCCACCATTCGAGGGGCTCATGTCAGCATCACTCCCTCAACAATCTCTGATTTGTTGAAATGCAGCAATACCGGTGCAACGTTTGTTGACAACATTTTCGACATGAACACTTCTAACATGTTAAGGGATCTCATGGACAATGACCCCTTTAGTGCCAGGGTTATCAAAATTTGGCACCAACTTTTGGTAGGCAACTTTCGTCCGCGCAACCATAATAAAAATAACATCATGGTGGAAGACTTGGAGTTCATTTCTTGTGCTCTTCAAGGGAAGAAAATCAACTTTCCTCTTTTGATTTTTAAACAACTCGTGGAAGCTGTCTCTTCGACGGCCTCTCGTCAAGGCATGGTGACTTGTCTTCCTTATGGAAGATTCTTGTCTTACCTATTTCTCAAGCAAGGTGTAGTGAGGAAAATGCGCCAGGCCGGGCGCGTAGAGATGTTCGAAGCCGAAAGTCTGCCTCTACTATCTTTGGAGGACATCGACCAAAGAGTTCATTAATATTGGGTATTTTAGTGGCTTTAGGATTTGCCAGTTTTTTTTTTTTTTTTTTGTAATGACTGCGCCTTTTATGAAGGCACTTTTTGTAATGACTGGCCAAGACTTTTAGCCATTTTAATATAATCTCTTAGTTTTTACTCTCTTATGTGAATTTCTTGAAGCATAGGTCTATATTTTTTCAAATATTTACCATTTATCCTCAAGATTCGACCATCTGAATTTAGTTCTTCAATTTCATATGCATTGTTTGAAAACACTTGCAAAATTTTAAACGGTCCTTCCCAACTTGGGGACCATTTACCCAATAACTTATTCCTTTGATCCATGGGTAGAATAACCTTCCATACATAGTCACCTACCATGAATGTCTTCTCCTTGACTTTCTTGTTGTAAGCCTTCGCCACCTTTTCCTTTTGTCTTATTAATCTATCCAACGCTATTAGCCTCTCTTCGTCTAATTCGACTAACTTATCTAACATCATATTCCAGTATTCGTCAGACGAGAGACTATTTTGTCGTTGAATTCTTGTCGACTGTAGATGAATCTCTGCAGGCAATACAGCATCATGCCCAAAAGTCAAACGAAATGGGGTAGTTTTTATTGCTTCCTCTGGTGACGTTCGACAAGCCCAAAGGATTTGGTCGAGCGTTTGATGCCAATTTCTTGGCTTTTTTCCCACATGCTTCTTTATTAAATTTATGATAACTTTATTAGCAGCTTCGACTTGACCATTTGCCTGGGCATAATATGGAGTAGATGTTAGCAATTTAAACCCTGTTTCTGCTGCAAAAGCCTGCATTTTTTGACCAACAAAAATTGATCCTTGATCAGTAGTAATAGTTTCTGGGATCCCATATCTGTAGATAATGTGTTTTTGTATGAAACTAATCACTGCTTCTTGATCAGCATTAACTAGTGGGATTGCCTCTATCCATTTAGTAAAATAATCTATTCCTACTAAGATGAATCTTTGTTGCTTAGAAGATGCAGGTTTAATCTCTCCTATTAAATCCAAAGCCCATCCTCTAAAAGGCCAAGGTTTGATAATCGCATGCAATTCACTGGCTGGAACATGTTGAATGCCTGAAAATTTCTGGCACTCTTGGCATCCTCTTGCATATTCAATACAGTCTTTTAGCATTGTTGGCCAATATAAACCTTGTCTAAACAACAACCATTTCATCTTATGGCCTGATTGATGAGCTCCACAAACACCACTATGAACTTCTGACACAGCCAAATATGCTTCAGCTTCACTTAAGCATTTCAACAACACACCCTCAGCTGTTTTCTTGTATAAATCATTTCCTAATATCACATAGTTTAGAGCTCTGTATTTAATCTTTCGATCAGTTCCTCCGACTGGATTATTTAGGTAGTGGACCAATGGGTTCCTCCAATCAGCATCAGTCATATTGTCGATGGCAAAAATTTCCAAGGCATACAAATTTTCAATTTTAACATCATCATCTACCCCCTCGAATTTTGACGTCGACAATTGACCCAATTTATTTAATACTTCATGAGTTTCCTTGTTCTTGATCTCGACCATATCTTCCAACTTGTCTTTAGAAACTCTGTACCCAGAAGCAATTTGCGCCAATTCATTGGCAATGTAATTGTTGGATCTTGGTACATGCAAGATCTCAACATGTTCGAAATTTTCTAATAAGCGTATCACGATTGCATAATACATTATTAGATTTTCTTTAATGCATTTATACTCTTTTTTGATTTGTCGAATCACTAGTTCAGAATCACCTCGAATCTTAACCCGGGTTGCCCCTAAATCTATTAGGGCCTTCAAACCAGTAATCAAGGCTTCATATTCGACTTCATTATTAGAGCATACTTCTTTCATTTTGTAATGGAACTTAGTTGGAAGTCCCTTAGGGGAAATAATTAGGACTCCAATGCCTTAACCATTTTTGTGACTAGAACCATCAAAAAACAATTTCCAGTTAGTTTGGTCGACTTGATTTACAGACGAGTCAACTAACCCATGGTCGACTATAAAATCAGCCACAACTTGTCCTTTCATAGCTTTTAAAGGAACATATGTTAAGGAGAATTCAGTTAGCGCTAATGCCCACTTACCAATTCGACTATGCAAAATTGGCTTAGACAACATATGTTTAATGATATCAAAATGAGAGGACACATACACATCAACAGGCTTTATATATTGCTTAAGTTTGTTACATGAGAAATACAAGCATAAGCATAATTTTTCAATATCATTATACCTAGTTTCAGCATCTACTAGGGTTCGACTTAGATAATATATGGCTCTTTCGACGCCATTATCATCTTCTTGGGCCAACATACTCCCAATTGTCGAGCCTGATGCAGCTATGTATAACTTCATACTTTTTGTCCTATTGGGGGGTAACAAAATAGGAGGCTTAGTTAAATAAGCTTTTATTTGGTCGAATGCCTGTTGATGTTCTTGTTCCCATTTTAATTGATCTTGGTTCTTGAGTTTCACAAGTGGTGAAAATATCTTCGTTTTGCCACTTAGACTTGAGATGAATCTCCTCAAGAAATTAATCTTCCCCAACAATGACTGGAGTTGTTTCTTTGTTTCTGGCGCCTTTAGCTCCAAGATTGCTTTCGTCTTATTTTGGTTTATCTCAATGCCTTTCTTGTGAACCACGAAGCCCAGGAAATCCCCTCGCAGTTCGAATAAACTTGCTTTTCAGCAATCTTTCAATTTCTATTTTGATTTTTTCCATAACCTCTGGCGCAAATCTTCTAGGAAGCTGCTTGATAGGTTTCTTCCCTGGGTTTAGTGGTAGTCGATGTTCCACCACATGTCGACTTAAACCAGGCATTTCATTGTAATCCCATGCAAAATAATCTTTGTATTCTTTCAAAAGTCGAATCAACTTGGCTTTTAGGTCATTTGTAAGCCTCGTACTTACATAAGTAGGCCTTTTAATGATCCCATCACCTAGATCAATTTCCTCAAGAGGGTCTTGAGCTTGCATCCTTTTTACTGATCCTGATGGATCCATTTCGAAACCCAAAGGTTCGTCATCGTATATCCCGTCGAGTCGTTCGACTTGGTGATCGACTTCTTGATCGTTTTCATTTTTTACTATCATGGCCTCAATCGTCATATTTTCCTCTAGTTCGGCTTCTAAAGCCGCTTTTTCTTTGTTTTCGGCCAAATAAGCCGTTATCCGAGCCAGGTATTCTGACTCAGTGGTCATCGTCTTTGACCGTTGTCCTCTGTTCTGGAGGACTTTTGTAACACCCCATTTCTACCCGGCAATTATATATAAAAATCAGAGTTTTCAAAATTTCTCAATAAACAAATGAGGCATCACATAATGAAAACAAAACAAATCACCTCGTCGCATAAAGCGGATACATAGCACATTTAAAATTGAATAACTTATTTTATTAAAACACAGCAGAATCACTTAAGAATGTATTCAATAAAATATCTTCAGTTAACTTATCATTTTGTTCAACCAAAATGAAACAATTAAATAACAACATCATAGGTAATATAAATCGTTTCCCCCAGAGTGCTACGTATCAGAACAACAACCGACTCGAGTAACGGCAACTAAATCTTCATACTTGAATACCTGCACGTTGCCAGTATAAAGGCAACGGCGAAACAAGAGAGAAGGGTGAGATATCAAATCATATAAGTGGGCGTATGATAAATTGCATGCTAGGATTCAGACATACAAAATCATCACATCTCAAGTACCAATAGCTACTATACACATCATACTTCTACAGTTCATTAGTCTCACATACTTTTCATCACACAACAAGTCATAATCATGTAAATAGTATCATCCAATAAATTTCACATATTCAAGTATGCACAAAATTCAATAGTATAATACTCAAAAGATTCAATACTATTATCCCAAATATATACACAATCCATCATTATCACATATCCACACATTTAACCAATTATGTATCAAGACATCACCAAATTCAATTATCATATCTCATGTACACATAACAATCACATAAATGCATATATTCAAACACCACATAACCTCAATATGACTCAATGCAAGACATGTGACTCTATGCATGTGGTACCCAATGTGGACCCAAAGTTCCACCGCTTCCGATTCATATAGAATCTAGCCACGCTTCCGATCCGGACAAGATCAAAGCCCACCAAAATGTAAACATATAGTTTACCGCTTCCGATTCACTCTAGAATCTAAGCCCGCTTGTGTTTCAAAGCAAATCCACCTGTGTTTCAAGGCACACTATGATATGAATGTATGTACAGTATCACAAATATATGCAATTAAGATCATCTCTACCATCTTAACTTTCCGCATATCTCAATAATTCAACTCTATGAATTATCCACCAATTGTACACAACATTCGCAACACACACATCATTAACATATAAGAGGCCAATTAATCAATTACGATTCACACAATCCAATTAACACTAGTAACCATACTATCTCATGTTAATTCTCATTTTTGCCAATTATACATAAACACACACTTTCAACATCAAACAATTAATCATTTATTTAATGCTAACCAACTAACCACAGAGAATCAATATTGGCACAACATCATGGCATATACATATATTATTCTCAACATACATATTCAAGCCAAAACACAATTACGGACGAATCCTCACAATACCGTAATTTACCGACAAACCGAATAATTGATCCAACTTCAAGTATATTCCAATCAATTAAACTCGTTGCAATTAATTTAACTATTAATTTAACCAATTAATATCAAACTATATTAATTTAATTCACTTCAATTTCTACTCCATTTCCAATTTCTAGCATTCTATTGCTCAAAACCATTTTTATTGAAAAGAATATCACGCTAGCTTTCTAACGCCTCGAACGGAGACTCAAACGGAGTTACAGTTCAAAAGATATGAATTGTTAAAGTTCCAATGAAAAACAAACACCGACGTTATACACTGACAACTCTAAACATGTCAGAATTACTCAAAACGAATAAAAATAGGACTCTTAATAATTCAAAACAACTCTGACAACTTATTGTGGACTCTAACAACTCTATTGACAACTCTATTAAATTATTATAATTTATTTATAAAGAATATTTAAATTAAAATCCAATTTCGGTCGATTCGTAAAATATCACAATTTCAACAAAATAACACCACCATGTTAATCTACTAATTAAACTTAGCTACCACGTAAATTTCCATCAAATTCCGGGCAACTAATTATACTGCTTAATTCGGCTATTTCGATCAAACGGAACTCTATGGCATTTTATTAGAAGTAAATTTTTGGATACATGTGTATGTTATATTATTATTGTTTTGTTATCACACAGAATGTTTGTCATGGACAATATTTAGAAAGAAAATCCCAATCTTCACGTTTGACAAGGACCATCTGGGTGATAATGATGTTGAAATAATTAATAAGGAAAAGTATAAGCTACATTCAATTTGACATAAAAATAAAATAAAACAAAACAATGGAGGCACATGGTTATCATGGTGATACGCCCTTCTCAGGGTGGAGGCCAGCGTCTCACCTCCTCCTTCCTATTTAGAGACCCACATCTCCACTCTATTACTCCATCATCACATTTCTATTCCTAGATTTCATTAACACTCATGGCCACGGTTCTATAATATTTTCAGATTCATGGTTCAGTAACACAAACAACAACAACAGTGATAACGGTTCTTGAATAATATAAACAACAACAGTGAGTTATAGAAACAACATTTTATAGATTATCAATTTCCAGCAACAATTTAGCACAACAAATGCAATAACCTAAATCCCTAAATCCTAACATACAATATTTCATAAACCCCATTATAGAAAGAGAACCCCACCCTTACCTTATCAATGGAAACAACTCAATGGGTCTCTATTTGCATCTTTACTTGACACCATGGATGAAAACTCTTCAAGCTTCTTCTTCTTCTTCTCCATAGTCTTGCCTCTTTCTCCTCTATTCTTATCTCTTCATTATGACAACTCTCTCTTTCCAAAATCTCTAAAACCCTAATATAAAACCAATTGGGCTTAGTGTTTAAACTTTCTCTTTATTTAATATCCTCCAAAATCAATTTAGGCCCAATAAGAGATATAACTCAAATAATCAATTATATCACTTATAATAATAATTCCTTCAATATAATAATTCCGCCTTATAAATAATATTATTCTTAATATTATTTTCTGACTATCCGACTTCGATTTATATAATTCCAAATACGCCCTTAAATAACACCGACAATCCAAATTCGACTAAATCAAATATTTAAATCCTTCAATAATTTAATTAACCAATTTAATTAAATCCGGGGTGTTACAACTTTCCTGGTTCAATGGTTCATTAGGATCTTCTTTATTCCAAATGAAACCATAATTTGGGTCCAAGTTCAGATACTTAGACACACTTTCATCAGAAGGGTATACATCTTCTGCTTTGTAGCAAGGAGCTACATTTGCCAAATGCTGGTCGAAATGTCTGCGACCACTTTCAGTTTTGTAATAACTTTGGTCAGCTTCAATATTTTCCACTATACCATCTGACCTCCAAATAGCTACACGCTGATGTAAGGTGGAAGGAACTGCTCCAATCACATGGATCCATTCTCGACCCAACAGCAGTTTAAAATTTGCCTGAGATGCAATCACCATGAATACGGTCGACCTGACAGACGAACCAACAGCTAGTTTCACTTGAATTACTCCAAGTATTCCACTTGTCTTACCCTCATAATTAGACAGTACCATATTATGGGGTCTTAAGTCTTTGTCAGTCTTTCCCACTTTCTGTAGTGAGGAATAAGGCATTAAGTTTACTGCGCCCCACCATCAACGAACACTTTATTTATAGGTACTCCGTCCACTTTTGCCCTTATGAATAGGGGCTTCAAATGATACATCATTCCTCGACCTGGCCTCTCAAATACAGCCTTTTGTTCTTCTACCACTCCTTTTCCCATCACATAGTAACAAACAGGTGTTTCCTCCACATTCTCGTCAGGAAGAAAATCATCTTCGTTCTCAGATACCTCAGATACTCTGTCGAACTCTGCTGGAAGTACAGAGACAATCCCACAATCGATTAGCAACTCATCTGACTCTATGTCAAAGTTGTCGTCGACCTCTTCGTCCGACAGTGGATAATATTCAGGCTCTTTCCCCGTATTGAGAGCCGGGGCATCATCATCAACTAGTTCTTTGATGAGTTTCTTTCCTAGGATCATCCCAGCAGCTAATCTTTCGTTTGCTATTTTAGCCTGTTCTTCAGTCAACTTCCTGTGAAAAGGTTTTGATTGATAGTGAGAAAATCCTGCCTGCACCATTTTCGAACCTTCTTGTCCATTCTTGTGACTTCTTTGGTAACGTCTCCACTGCGTTCGAGTCATGGGGTTCTTTCCTTTGTAGTTTGGAGATATGTAATCTTTTCTTTTAGATCCACTATCAGTCCAAGAACCTTCAGCATTGGTTCCATCGCCTTGAATCTGCCATTCTGGGCGTTTACCTCTGAAGTTAATGGGTTTCACCCATTTGTCTTCAGGGACATCCGTCTTAGGACGGAAAGTCCTTGGTTTTTCAAACATCTTCCTGTATTCTCCAGCCCT
Organism: Vicia villosa; assembly: GCF_029867415.1. NCBI lineage: Eukaryota > Viridiplantae > Streptophyta > Magnoliopsida > Fabales > Fabaceae > Vicia > Vicia villosa. The sequence continues at coordinate 162,344,335 of NC_081180.1, forward strand.
TCGACCACTCTTTTCTCCTGTATACATGAATTGACGATTCTTGCCTCGACGAGGGTCGAACCTCACTTTGTTTGCAGCATCGACATTGAAAACAGCATCACGCCTTGGGCATAATCCGACTTGAGAGTTGTTATTGTGGCATCTCTCAAGGAATTTCAAAAGACTCTCTTTTGGTTCAGGATAAACCATGTTCAAAACTTTGCCATCAGTAGCGCCGTTTTGCTTTCTAACGAAACCATCAGTAGTCTCGACCATCATCACATCGGCAAGCTCAGTATAGTGAGCCTCTTCGACTTGCAAAGGATCAGTATCCACTTGCATTGATGACTTTGGCTTTTCTCCAAACTGTAACCTTCCTTCTTTCAAAGCTTTTTGCACTAAATCCCTGAAAAGGACACATTGAGAAGTTTTATGACCCAAGAAATTATGAAATTTACAAAATCCTCTTTTTTTTTTCTTTTGTTCAAGAGGAGGATTTTTAAGTCCCGGGGGGTACTATGATTTGCCCATCAGAAACCAACAAATCAAATATTTCGTCACATTTTGTTATATAAAATGAATACGTTTTACTAGAAAATTTTTCATTCTTACTTTCAACCAGATTTTTATCTTTTGAAGGTTTAAGCAATTTACAGATATATGGTGGTCCTGGCTTTAATTCAGCCACGTTGACCTCTCCCTCTTCGTATTTACTGTCGCTATTAGAGTCGAACTCACTTGTAGTAACATAAGCTATTTTTTCTTTCTTATGATACTTATTAGCCCTAGCCTTTTCAGCCTTTAGCCTTTCGACCTGGCGTACTCTGTCTGCCAGTTGTGCCATGTCTCTCAAATGTTGGGTGTCTAATTTCTTCCTTATGGAATAATCTAACCCACCTGCAGCCATTTCGACTAACTCATGTTCAGGAATTTGTGTAAAACATCTAGCTTTCAGTAACCTAAAACGGTTTAGATAGTCATCGACTGGTTCTGTACCCTTTCGCCTAACTCCAGCCAATTCTTTCAAGCTGATTTTCGACTGTCCCATATAAAATTGTTCATGAAACAATCGTTCTAATTGGTTCCATGAGAACAAAGATTGGGGAGATAAGGTCGTGAACCAAGTAAATGCGTTTTTCGTTAAAGAACTTGGAAAATACTTCATCTTTAGATTTTCATTGTTTGCTATTTCTCCAGCCTCTGTCTTGAACCTAGCAATATGTTCGACTGTCGACTCGCTAGTCTCACCAGCAAATTTGGTGAATTTTGGGACTTTCCACCCCCTAGGCAATTCAGTTTGCCTTACATATTCTGACAACGGGGAAACGAAATTTGGTCTATGCAAACCTACATTTATTCCATTCTGAACTAAAATTTGTTCAACTACATTAGAGATATTATTGTGTCCAATATTGACATCTTGCTGGACGTTCTTAAGAACCTGGTCAGCATCTTGATGCCTTTGTACTATTCTAGGGATCTCTTGCTCAATTTGATCTCCTTGTCCTATAGGTTCGACCCCTCTTACATTCGACCCTTGAGTAGTCGAAAGGTTTGGTTGTGGGGGCGCTCCAAAGAAATCTGCAATTCTGGCCATTTGTCCCGCCAATATTTCATAACTTTGGTTCGTGTTATTTATCATGGGAGTAAAAATAGTTCCCATTTGTTGAGTAAGGGCATTCACCATTTCATGATTACTTTCGTCCATTTGTTGTCGAATTGACAACATTGACGTAGTACTTAAAGACGGCAAAACCTGGTGATTATATCCTATGCCTATAGGTCGATCCCCTGGATTTGATGTGCTTGTAGCCATCATGCTGTCAGAATATAATAAAGGATTTGTATGCAAACCTTGCATCATAGACGTGGGCATTCCAAACTGAGGGTTAAAACCTGGTGGAGACATCATTCCATGAAACGGCGGTCGTAATGGATTCAACGGTGACCGTACATTCGTTGGTGATGATACCATTATTGCTGCCGTCGATCCACCAGTATTTGTTGCTCAAACTGGGGACGAATCTGCGGCATTTTGTGGTGTTCCTCCGGTCAGAACACCTCCTTGATTTCCAGAAAGATCAGAATTATTTGTATTAACTTCAGCCATGTTAGTTAATTTTCGACCACTTCTTAATATCATTCATAACTAAAGAAAAATAAAGAACAATTGACGGGTCCCACCAGGTGTGCCAATTTGTTTACCCAGAAAACTGGTAAACAAGCGCTAGTTTCCTTTTTAAAGGTTACTTTGCGGAGTCAACTAGAATACTCCAGGACTGATTGCTTTATTTTGTTAGATTATGCGTATCTGATTTATATTAAATGTAAATAATGACTTTAACGCAAAAGTAAGTACTGAAATTAAAGGCTTTAAAGTAAACCAAAACAATAAAAAGGCAGTAAATGTGCACTGAAATATCAAATGTAATGTAAAATGATTGCATTAATTAAACTGGTACGCATACGTACATTCCAAGGTTGCACTCGTTACTCATTGCGCAGAGATTTGAGTTTTACTTGTGTTTATGTAGAAAATGCGGACCCCTAACTATTCCTATGAAACTTGCTTAAATAGAAAAATAAAGTAACTACTACTAACGGTCGACTAACTATCAGTCAACACGTGTCTTCGACATGCAAGATCTTCAATTGTGAGACCTCCACGCGTCCTGTGAGAACTGCCAGAAAAACTGCCTGGAACTGCCTCTCGACTTCCACTTCAGTTTTTGCAGCCAAAAATCCTTAAGTCTTCGCATCCTTTTGGTCTGGTCGAACGTTGAAGCCTCAGATGACCTTCCTAGTCGAACAACTTCGACTACTAAGCATTATTTAATCGAATCACTTCGACCCAAATGGCAATGTAGATATTAACTTGAGGCGCAATTACCAATTTGGGGCCTTTTTACCAAATTGAGGCCCAATTGCCAATTTTGGGCCTTAGTTGCCCATTTATTAGTAAGTCGAAATCCTAGGGTAACAATACTGGAATTAAAATGCGGGAATGTAAAATGCGGAAAGTAAATCTACGCTATTACATCGATTGTGCGGGAAATGTAAACTACGCTATTTACATGAATTTGACAACCTATACACTTTATCTAAGAATTTAAATTGCAATAAGATAAAAGGAAGTATTTTTTTTTGGATTTTTGTATGATTGATTTTAATTAGAATTAATGCATAATTAATTTAATTAAAATGAGAAAAAGGTGGAAATAAAATTTAAACCTAAAAATTAAGTCTAAAATATATTTAAATGTTTCTTAATTAATTTTAAAATAAAACTAATTTTTTTGGATTTTTTGAAGTTGTTTTGAAATTATTAAGTTAAATAACATATAATTATGCAAATAATTACACAAATATTTAAAACTTAAAGAGAATAATATTCTAAATATGTACAAAATTAATCTACAATATATAAACTAAATTTAATATAAAGAACAATTTTTTTATGATTTTTTGATTGGTTGAAATAATTAGAAAGCAAATATATAAATATATACTAATTAATTAAACAAAATATTCTAATTATTAAGAAAAAGAAAATATTTTTATGTCAAAAAATAATAGATTATTTTATAAGCCTAAAAATATTTTTATTATATTTTTTTGATTTTTAGAACTATTTTTAATTAATTTTGCAAAGAAAATAAAATAAAATAGAAAATATAAAACAAATGATTATGTGTGGTTGGCTTAAGAGTCTATATCATGGACTAGCGTGTCTTGGTGCGTTGGATGAGCAGCTGGCATGATCTGATGGTTCAGAGTTTGAGGAACATGATGTGTACAGAACCTGCAAAGCACTGAATCCAAGGTTATTTTTAAAAAAACACGCGCGCGCCCTCCAACCAATGGGAAGGAGCCACGCATCATCTTCTTCATCAGAACCACTCTTTTACATCGTTCATTTACAGGTGGTGTAAAAAGCTCCAACCTATTACACCTGCAAAAATAGCGAATACGAGCAAAACACAATATAAATTTGGCGCGATGCCATGGTTTAACTCGTCTGGTCCATACGAATTCAATGGGACCTATATGAACCTGTAATTTTGCCTAATTTGAAAAGCCCTAATTTTGAGATGAAGAACCCTAAAATGGTGGTTTCGTGTACACGCATCCAAATCTCAATTAAACTTCCAGAAATGATCAGAACCTCATACTAAGCTCAAATATATGTCTACATCTTGATAAACATGCATGTATGATGAGATTTTTGTAAGTTTTAGTTTGAGCAAACCGTGAGGTATAGTGCTCGATTCTTTGAGTTTCAAAGCTTGAAACTGATTTGAATAGATTCAGTGATGCTTGGGGATTGTATTTGAGTGTTTAGTTTGGATTAAAAACTACTTAAACTAAAAATTCGAATTTCAAGTTTCTTTGAAAATTTCAATTTGATTTATGAGTGATACAAGCAAGAGTAAGGTTCTGATTTCGTCTCCCTTCTATTGATGAAGTGTTCTACTTCATTTATAAGCAGAGAAGCACTTAAAAACTAAGCTAAGAAGCAATAAGTGCTTTTGTTGAATTTTGACTTTTTTTAATAATATGTAGCTTTGAATTCAAGCAACCATGGCTCAATTTTCTTCAATCTTCTGCTGTACCATCTCTTTGGGGCAGAACTTTGAATGTTTCTTGATGACTCATGCTTAAGATCCAATCTACATAACATTATCCTTCCATTTCTTTTTCAATTTAATCTTAAATGTAATAAAATTAAACCAAAAAAATAAATAAAATGTTATGGGACTTAGGTTGGTCGTGGGAGGCCCTTAGCATTGTTGGAAGCATGTTTGAATCATGGAAACTTGGTCTCTTTTGGAAAAAAAACACTTTTGATCAATGTTGGTTTCATGCATTTTCCCAAAATATAGCCAACTTCAACAAGGCATAAATCCCTCAATTTTTATCATATGAAGGATTTCTTGTACTTTTTAGAAACCTCAAGATGTCCTCTACAAGCTACTTTGGAAACTTTTTTTCATTTGGAGAAGTTATCTTGATGTTATGGCCTTTGACAAAAAACCACTTTTTGTTGACTTTGAAAATGACCTGTAATGTCTTGGTTCATATTTTCCAAATGGTGAATCTAATGACCATGGGACCAATTGAATTTGAAAGATAATTGAATTTCCTTCAAAATGAGCTTTGGTTGGAATTTTTTGGATGAAGGATGAGAGAGTTATGACCAGTCAAAGTTCAGTTGACTTTTTAGGAAAAAACCCTAATTTTGAAACTTAGGGTTTTGTTGATTTTTGATCTTTCCTTGATGAATTATGATCAACCAATGATCAAATAATGAATCTTTTGACAAAATATGGATGTTGACAAAAAATTTCATTTTTGACTGTCTGTTGACTTTTCGGTCAAACTGGTCGTCTGTTGACTGTTTGAGCTGCTGACTGTGCGTCTGAGTGAATTGAAGTTTGAAAATTTGTATGGTGGTACTTTGAGATATATGGAGGTCCATGAAATACAATTGAAGTCTCAAAAAACTTGTTCTCCTGAAAAAAACAAAAACCCTAGTTAGGGACTGTTCGTGTAGGAGACAGTTAAGCGTACCTGATTTTTGTGCAGTGCTGAGTCTCTGCTAATCATGTGATATTCAGAAGATTTCTAGAACAAAAATCTTGGAATTTTAAAATGCAAAATATTTATTTTATTGATGGTACAAAACACGGAGAATTGCACTGTCAGCAGGTTTGACTGTCAACTGACTGTTCAGGCATTAACGTAACAGTTAAAGTGAAAATTCAACAGTCAAAGTTAATTTTTCTCTCTCTCTTTTTTTTTTTTTGTTGTTAATGGTGAAAATTTATTTACATGAGTTGTTAGAAAAACACAGACATAATAAATAAATAATATATACTGTATGCGAGCGAAATTACCGATAATAACCCTGAAAAACATTTAATGTTCAGTTAAATAAATATTTAACTGGCAGAAAACACACAAAATATTATCTTAATAATTAAACAACAGTACGACAGATAGTACGACATTTAATACTGACAGTACAAATATTACATAATATAATGAACAGTACGACGAGTAAACGGTACATTATTTAAAAATAAAAGATATGACAAACTTTAAGAATGACGATTAATAACCCATGCTACAAATAATAACATATAGATGATTGGGAGTGTAAACAACCTAGGTCCGCATTTTTCAGGACTATGCAGACAGAAGAAGGACATGATTACCACCACGACGGTGATGACCATAAGAAAACACGTATCCATCCGCTTCGCCATTTTTGCCGGGGAAGAAGAGAGAATGAATATGATGTAGAAATTTGAGAGATGAGTTGAAATTTTATGTGAGATTTTATGGAAAAAATGAGATGTATTTATAGAGTGAAAAGAAGGATAGAGACGTTGGGGAACGAAGTGATTCCGTACAAAAAAGGAAAATTTAAGTGGTAGTAGGATTTTAAAGAAAGTGTATGGTAGGGTTTGAAAAAAGAGATGTATAGAATAAAGTTAGGATTTGATTTTGAAAGAAAGAGAAAGAAAAAGATTTTGAAAATAATAGAATATAGTACAAAAATTAGTGGGAAACAAAAGTTAATAATAATTTACTTGTTGTCAGTACAGTCTGAATCCCCGGACTCTGCGCCTGCAAAAGATTTAATTCTGTACCAACTGCGTCAGTACTATTTATCTGCAAATAAGTCTCAAATAAACAGCGTGTGTGAAATGATAAACAGTAATTGGCGTTTGCGTAAGAATGAATTCAACAGCGAGCCAAAATACCGTATAAGAAAAATTCTAAAAACCGAGTGTTCATAAATTAGGATATTTATGAAATAAAATCCAAGATTATATGAAACTCCCAATTTTTAGACAGAAGTCTATTGCCTTCTTTCTGAAAAAGGATGCGGGCAAATTTTGGGGTATAACAGTTGCCCCTATTCAATCTTCTTAAACCTGAAGAGACTTTTTGGAATCTGAACGTAGAAGATGATTGAATATTTTAGATGCCCTGAAAATTTGTACTTACCTCCACCGGATGTGATGTTGGAAATTGCATTTGAATGTTGTATGAGAAATGTTGTTGGCAGATTGAAACATTACCTTAGATGGGCTTTCAGATGCCATCTGGCAAATGTGTTGATGGTTTGTTCATCAGAATGAATCCATTGATTATATCTTGATGAAGGATTTGAAAGCCTCTGCGTTGACCGTTTCGGAACCGTCCGAGGTTACCGCTTTAAGTCTGGGAGGCTGATCGTTACGGAACTGTCCAAAGTTTTTCCGCTTTAGATTTTGAAAGTGGATCTATGAGGAACCGTCTGAGGTATCAGCTTTAGATCTTTGATGGTAGATCGTTGTGGAACCGTCTGAGGTATCAACTTTAGATCTTTGAAGGTTGATCGTAGTGGAACCGTCTAAGGTATCCGCTTTAGATCTGAAGGTATCAACTTTAGATCTTCGATGGTAGATCATTAAGGATCCGTCTGAGGTATCAGCTTCAGATCTTTGATGGTAGATCGTTTTGGAACCGTCTGAGGTATCAACTTTAGATCTTTGATGGTAGATCATTAAGGAACCGTCCAAGGTATCGACTTAGATCTTTGATGGTAGATCATTAAGGAACCGTCCAAGGTATCGACTTAGATCTTTGATGGTAGATCATTAAGGAACCGTCCAAGGTATCGACATAGATCTTTGATGGTAGATCATTAAGGAACCGTCCAAGGTATCGACTTAGATCTTTGTTGCTTGTTTTGAGTTGATATGTGATTTGAAAAGAGATCTCTTCAGAATGAATCTTTGGCTTGACTATATCTGAGAGGAATGTTCGTCTGAATAGAGTTCAGGGGAACACCGCATGTGGTTGAGAACAAATTTTCTGAGGATATCCGTCCACCTGAAAAAATCAAGTTAGTGACATGCAATGTCAAGATGCATGTAATGTATGAGATTCTCGAACTAAAGAAGAAATATGCATGTTATGTATGCGTCTGTCATGAAACATTATATGCTGTGTATGAATATGCGTATGATGTATGATGTATGATGTTTTGAGCGTATCAAGCTTCTATTTGGGAGAATAAATCCCTGCTAGCCATTTGGAAATGAAGGCATTGTGATCGTTGAAGATCTTTGCCGTCTTGTTCGAGTACACTCGGCTGGGGACCTTCTTTGAGGACCAAGGTGCTCCGTTGAAGGATCTTTGACTACCGCCTGGGGATGAAAGGTAATTTGAAAGTTCTGATTTTGATACCCTTTAAAATGGGAATGAGGAAGATGCATAATCCTCCGATGCACTATTTGACCAAGTCCTGGTGTGGAGACCACACTTTCTGGGGATAGCACTCTTGAACAGCCCTGCTGGGGAATAAGATTTCTCGAATCTCATTGAGGAATTTGCTGAGAAATGCATCTCTGTTGGGGATTTTTCTTCTGATGCTGGTTTCGGGATGATGTCCAAATGATTGGGACATTACCTGAATGCTATTCATGTTTTTCTGGTAAACATCAATCATATTCAAATGCACATGTTCATTCAAAATTATCATTTGGGACGTTTACGTATTCAAAACAGAAAAAGTGAAAACGTTGATTTTGAGCATGAGCTGCATTGATTTTTTGAAAAAGAGCCAAGATAGGCTAATTAGTACAAGGAGACAAAAATCCTAGTAGTAGGAAATTGTCATAAAGCTTTGAAAAGTACTTATGAAGAGAAATAGCGATGTGAAAACAATCCAGTCAAGTTTCAATTCTGCTATTGCCAATCTGTCTTCGAGCATCTCATCCCTCACTTGTTGGAAGAAAGTAATTGGACTGATCGGTGTCTTTGATGTGTTGAACCTTGAAGGTGAGTAGGTAGCCGAACGGAACATAGTTGTACGCTTTATTCCCTAACTTTTGCCTAGGCTGCCTTTTCAGGTTTTCAGCCTACCGGGATAATATTTATTTAGTCTCTAATTTTTTCCTGGATCGCCTTTTCAGGTTTTCAATCCACCGAGACGCTCATTTTTTGCCTAAGTTGCCCTTTCAGGTTTTCAACTTAGCGAGCTTTTTTTTAAGCGAAGTACTTTTTGACTATGTCCGCATTTACAAGATGTGGGAAATCCTTGCCGTCCATAGTGGTAAGCAACATGGCACCGCCGGAGAATATTCTCTTAATTACAAACGGTCCCTCATAAGTGGGAGTCCACTTGCCCCTAGGGTCACCTTGTGGTAAGATGATGCGCTTGACAACCAAATCACCGGTTTGATATTGTCGCGGGGAAAAATCGTTGTCTTTTTTCGGATGAGACACCTGATGCCTTCTTTGGGCTCGAGTGCTCAAAAAAATGATTTTTCTTTTGTACCGACCAAACTTTTTATTGTTTCCAAAGTAGGAAAAGGAAAAAAGCTTCAATAACCTAAAAAGTGGGGGAGAGATTCCGGGTAAGAGGGTTGGTTATACGAAGGGAAGGTATTAGCACCCAACGTATCTATAGTACTCTATAGGTTTCTTTGTTTTGTTTATTCCATTCTTGTTGTGGTGGAGGTTCTTGTGAGAAAGAGGTGGGACCTAAGGTGTTTGTTTGATTATGCTCGCAAAGATCATCGCGATCCTCTGCATACATATCCCCTAGAGGGAATCAGAGCATCTGTAGCTCGGGGTCTACGGGTGCTAAGGTTTGAATGGTTTTTTTTGTTTTGTTTTGTTTTGCTCGCCAAGGATCGACCTTGTGCCTACGTATTCTCAAAGGGATGTTGAGAAAGTCAGAGCAATCGTAGTTCCCACTTATGCTAGTGGAAGCAAAGGAAAATAGACAAATGTCGTCTAAATGCTAGATGTATCTAATCTATATCATCACATACATCTGTTTGATTTTTGTTTGAAAATCTTTTCATTATAAGCCCGGGGCCATGCCACTTAGGGTGCTTAGAATGATAAAGATGTTTTTGTGTTTAACCAGCCTTGTGGCAAAAGTTTCAATGAAGTCAGCCTTGTGACAAAAACTTTGATTAATCAGCCAGCCTTGTGGCAAAAGTTTCAATGAAGTCAGCCTTGTGACAAAAACTTTGATTAATCATCCAGTACGGTGGTAAAACAGTTTGATTGATTAGCCAGCCTTGTGGCAAAAAAGTTTGATTTTTGATTGATTGATTGTTTGTGATGATATAGAAGAGATACTCCTAGCATAGAGATGAAAAATGTCTAATCTCCTAGGGTATTTGTTTTGGATATTGGGGATGCTTATAAGAAGCCCGTGGGTCCTTGTACGAAGCCCAAGAGGAGGCTATCCGAGGGTCCTTGCATTGTAAGCCCAAGAGGAGGCTATGGGAGGGACAATCCAGGGTCCTTGCATTGTAAGCCCAAGAGAAGGCTATGGGAGGGACACTCGTTTGTACAAAGCCCAAGTGGAGGCATGGTATAGTTGGTTTGAGCTCTTAGAGCGATTTCACCGGGAAACCATACTCTATGTCCTGACCTAAACTAGGGGGATTCTTTGCACGAAGCCCAATAGGAGGCTATGGGGAACCTAGTGTTGTACTAAGTTGAATAAGCATACAAATCACACATATGAACAAACATGAACAAGTATGAACAAACATGAACAGGTATGAACAAGCACATATATATGACAAAGTGTGTGTATATAATGGAGTTTATGAAGGAAATATACCTGTAAGCATGATCCATTTGTATACACAGGGGCTCGGGACTTATACTCGGGGAGAAGTCCACTTGAGTTTATTCAAAGCTATGTAAACAGGTATTCACAAAAAGGCTTGGGACTTATACCTACATGGAGGCCCATGGTATATTTTTGGGAAGATTTAAAGAAACCTTCATTTTTTGGTTTGTTATTCAAAGTTAAAAAAAACAGATTGATTGAGATATGTACAAAAATGTATGTGTACAATGAAATACCTAATTTCATGTACAGGAATGGGTATGTACAAAAGGGGCTTGGGACTTATACCTACGTGGAGGCCCGTGTTTTATTTTATAAAACATGGTTGATTGTTTATTTACAAACGCGTCGTTTCGTCGTTTTGAAAACAGTTTGAAAAGTATTGTTTTGAAAGAGTTTTCTGTACAAAGAAAAACTGTAGAAAAAAGGAAAAAAGGAGTGGGTCTTATACTCTCTAATATTCGAGAGGCCCCACATCATTTTGAAAATCAATTGATCAAATAAAAAGATTTAATCAATAGTTTCTTTTGAAATCAAAAAGAGATGGTTTATCATTTTTTTTTGAAAAGAATTGCGATCGCTTGTTTTAAAACGATTTGAAATTGAAAGAAATCAAATTAATCAAGATAAACAAAAAGATTATGCTTAATTAATACCTAAATGATTAGGGCTTGCTCAAAAAATATTTACAAGTGATTTAAGTTTAAAGATTAAATGAAAAACAATATTCAAAGCATTTAAAAACACTAAAAAAAATGTATCATTTTAAACCTAATTAAAAGTGTGTTAAATAAATATTTTTTGATGATTTTTTTTTATATTCATGAAATTCATATGTTAAATAAGAAGTGTGCAAAAAATGAATAAAAAATGAATTAATTTGATTGGTCAATGAATTAATTGAAGTTGTGTAAAAAATTGAAAAAAACAAGTGATAAAAAGATGGTTTTGGCCCCCATGAGTGTTGAACTCGTGACCTTAAGGTTACTACTCAAAAGTTTAACCAACTGGACCACGCGCGTGGTCTGATAATCATTTGCAACGAGTTGAATATATTTTGAATCAAGTTTGTAAAATCAATTTCAAAAAAAAAGGCGCCAAGAACACAAACCCTATCTGAATTTGAAAAATCTGAAAACTGGATTGTTTGGATCAAGTGAATAGCCTAACTTGCTCGATTTTGGACGAGGAACATGATGGTACCATTTAATTCCATTTATTTTCACTCTAGGGCCATTGATTCTCTGATGAACACGAAGAACCCTAATTCTATAATTCACTCTGAAATTGTGTATAGTTGATGAATTATGAAATTGATTGAGGGCTATTGATCAGTGATAGTGCAGAAACAAGATGGTAAACCAGTTTTTCATTTATGATGCATGTATGTATGAGTTTGAAGTTGATAGGCACTTACCTCAAAAATTGCCAAAGCTGGAGATCGAATTTTGCAGTAGAGGAGTTCCAGTTGTTATTTCTTGATCTGAACACCTTCAGTGGACCTTATGGAACATGTTTGGATGCTTAGAGCAGTTGGAATTCACCTGAGCATGGCCATAGTACCCGATCTGCAGTTGCTTCAAGTATGAATCAAGCTTGGTGATTATGAGGTTACAGATCATATGTGAGTGCTTGGATAGTTCATATGTGATGTATGGATGATGTTAGAAGTGGTAGTTTGGACAGAATTGAGCCTGAACAAAAATTGGCATGATAAGTCTCATGTTATGCATATTTGGAGGTGAGATGATGATTTTGAGTTTTCAGGTGTTTTGGGGTGTATGAGTGATTCAGACACATCATATATGACATTTAGAAGTTGTGGGAAGCATCACTTTGTTCAGAACTTGCAAGGTTTGGAGGTTGAGTTTTCTACCTCACTTTGAAACACATGACTTGTAATTCAAGAAAGAAGAGAGAAAACCTATAATTGTGAGGTTTTGGTGTGATTTGCAATGAAGTTTGGACCTCTATTTATAGGCCAAGAGTTCTGAATGCAGAGCTTTGCAACTTGCTTCAAAGTTTGGTGATTTGGCATTTGGAGATAAAGTGGAATCTTCACATTAAATGCAAATGGTTAAAGTAACTAAACCATGGTTATTTTTCTAAGCTTCTTATCTCTTTCCATTCTGATCTCAAACCAGAAAATATCTATCAATTATTGCATTGGTGTGTCATCACTTGGATCATTGGCCATATAGTATAGAAACTTAGTGAAAATGGCTTGAAATTTCATGCTTAATGACCTCTAATGTCAAAATTCAAAACCATAGCTATGCTCCATATTTTTTCATGCTCTTGGACATTTTGGAAAGCTCATGTTACACACTTAAAAACCCTAGTTGAAAGTTTCTTCAAGACCTTTAAGGAAATGGGTGAAAAAGATCCATGAACTTTGAAGAAAATGAGATTTTAAGTGAATTTTTCAAAAGATGCCAACTTTGAAGCTCCATATCTCTTAAATGGTTGATCTTATGGAAAAAAATTATATGTGTCAAAGTTGTTTATTGGATCAAAATCTACAACTTTCATGTTGGAAGTTTTTTTCAGTTTGTAGGTGAAATTTTGAGTTATTCCCCTCCAAAGTTTGGAAAAAACCATGAAAAACACTTAGAAAAATTTTCTAAGTATGAAAGTCAAACTTTTGACTTTTTTGATTCTTGATTGATTTTCTTGATTTTTCTTGATCAAATGACTTCTCATATCATATATTGATGATTTAAAACTTCAAAAGTCATGGTTGACCAAAATTCCCCAAAAGTCAATGGCAATCTTGTACAGTTGACTTTTTCAGACGAATCGCGTTTCTGGAGATTTCAAATGAAACAGGCTACCCTCACCAAATGAATGGTATGAATGAATCATATTGAAGCATTAGAGGATATTGAGCCATGGTTTGAGTTGTGGCACCATGTCCTGATTAAAAAGTCAGTTATTCAGTGAATTAGGTCAAAAAACCCTAATTGTCGACCTGATGAAATTGATGATTGTGGATCTTGAATTGAGACACAATTTCCATTGGATGTTGTCATAGGGATTATTTGAAGATGATTGAAGCCTTTGATTGACTTCCTGGGGATTTTTAGGGTTTCCCAAATGTGATCCCTGATTTCAGTCCCTGATAGTTCAAAACCCTAATCTGATGATTTGTCTGATCAATCTTTGTGTAGGAGATGTCTTGAGTCAATGGATTAGGTCAAAATGATGCACTTGAGGTCTTGATATCATGTCCCAAGTCATTAGGTCAAATTCTGAGCAAAAGTCAGGAGTGTGCTGTCTTCAGTCAAAACCCTAATTCAGTCGATTCAAAGCTGTTGAGCTTGTTGAAATGAATCTCTGAGGACCAAATGTTGATTATTGATGAAGATGATTCATTTGAGATGAAGGGAGAACAAAACCCTAATTGATTGCTACTTGTACTAATGAGTGATTTCTTGATTAAACCCTGCTGAGTCACAAGTAGCAAACACAAGCTATGCAATTTGTTAGAGATGCAAATGACGCATATGAAAATGATATGAGGTGGTATCTTAGGTCAAAAATTGGGGTATGACAGATATGCCTGACTTTTGACTTTCTTGTTGAAGGCTTTAATCATACGCTTTTGGTACAACTGACCATGACAAATAGCTGCGAGCCTCTTCTCATCAATCAAGTTTATCTAGTCCAACCGAGTCTGAATCCAATCGTCTTCGTCTAGATCAGCTTCTTTCATAATCCTTATGGAAGGAATTTGAATTTCAATTGGAAGAACGGCCTCCATACCATAGACTAAGGAGAATGGAGTTACCCCTGTTGAAGTACGCGCTGATGTGCGATAACCATGAAGAGCAAAAGGTAACATCTCGTGCCAGTCTTTATAGGTTACTGTCATCTTTTGTATGATTTTCTTGATGTTCTTATTGGCAGCTTTCACCGCTCCATTCATCTTTGGTCGATATGGAGAGGAATTATGATGTTTGATCTTGAATTGTGTGCAGAGTTCAGTAATCATTCTGTTGTTTAGATTTGTGCCATTGTCTATGATGATCCTTTCAGGGATGCCATACCGATAAATGAGATTATGCTTGATAAACCTGGCCACAACATTCTTGGTGACAGAAGCAAATGAAGCTGCTTCTACCCATTTTGTGAAGTAATCAATAGCTACCAGGATAAAGCGATGTCTGTTGGAGGCAGTAGGCTTGATTTCTCCAATCATATCAATACCCCACATTGCAAAAGGCCAAGGAGCCGTCAGGACGTTTAACGGGACTGGAGGTACATGCACTTTGTCGGCATATATCTGGCATTTGTGACAAGTTCTAGAGTGATGATGGCAGTCTGTCTCCATGGTAGACCAGTAATAACCTGCTCTCATAATCTTTTTAGCCATTGTATGTCCACTTGAATGAGTACCAAAAACACCATCGTGTATGTCTTCCATAATATGTTCTGCTTCCTTCTTGTTTACACAACGAAGTAAAGTCGAGTCATGATTGCGTTTGTACAGGATTCCATTACTTAGAAAGAATTTAGCAGCAAATCTTCTTAGAAACTTTCTATCGTTAATGGATGCCCCTTCAGGGTACTCCTGAGCTTCGAGATATCTTTTTACTTCATGGAACCATGGTTTTTCTTCCACTACTTCAGTATCAATCTCATTGCAATAGGCTGGTTCATCTTGTCTGTAAATGGTGATCATTGGCGCCTCATTATCCCACCTGACTTTGAACATAGATGACATGGTAGCTAGGGCATCAACTAGTTGATTTTCTTCGCGCAGGATATGTCCAAAAGTGATTTCTTCAAAGTAGGGAATCAAACTTAGCACATATTCTTTGTATAGAATTAGATTCGGGTGCTTCGTGTCCCATTCCTCTTTGACTTGATAAATTACAAGTGCCGAGTCTCCGTAAACCTCCAGGAACTTGATTCTTAGATCAATTGCAGCTTTGAGACCCAGAATACATGCTTCATACTCGGCTATATTGTTAGTGCAGTTGAAGCATAATCTGGCAGTGAATGGTGTATAACCTCCTGCAGGGGAAATGATCACAGCTCCGATGCCATTGCCGAGTGCATTAGAAGCTCCATCAAAAACCATAGTCCATCGGGATCCTGGCTTGGGTCCTTCTTTCGGTCCTGGTTGTTCATAGTCGGTAACTTGCATAATGTCTTCATCTGGGAAGTCAAAGTTTAACGCTTGATAATCATCCACTGCTTGATGAGCCAGATGATCAGCTACTACACTTCCTTTGATTGCTTTTTGTGAAGTGTACTGGATGTCATACTCTATTAAGATCATTTGCCATCTTGCTATTCTTCCAAAGAGAGCAGGTTTTTCGAACACATACTTGATAGGATCCATTTTGGAGATCAAGAAAGTGGTATGGTTTAGCATATACTGTCTTAGTCGGCGAGCCGCCCATGCTAAGGCACAACAAGTTTTCTCGAGTAGTGAGTATCTTGTTTCACAATCGGTAAACTTTTTGCTAAGATAGTAGATTGCATGCTCCTTTCGCCCAGAATCGTCATGTTGCCCCAGTACACACCCCATTGAACCTTCTAACACAGTTAGGTACATTATCAGAGATCTTCCTTCCACTGGTGGTAACAAGATTGGCGGTTTTTGAAGATATTCTTTGATCTTATCAAAGGCTAACTGGCATTTGTCATTCCATCTTTCCACTTGATCTTTCTTCAACAGTTTGAAGATCGGCACACAAGTAGTGGTCATATGGGCAATAAATCTGGCTATGTAATTCAGACGTCCCAAGAATCCTCTGACTTGTTTCTCGGTACGGGGTATAGGCATTTCTTGAATGGCTTTGACCTTGGCAGGATCAACTTCAATACCTTTGCTGCTGACGATGAAACCTAAGAGTTTACCGGATCTTACTCCAAAGGTAAACTTGTTCGGATTCAGTCGCAACCTGTACTTCTTGAGTCTGTCAAACAGCTTGTGCAGATGACCCAAATGTTCTTCTTCGGTGTTGGACTTCGCAATCATATCATCGACATAAACCTCTATCTCCTGATGAATCATATCATGGAACAAAGCTACCATTGCACGCTGATATGTTGCTCCTACATTCTTTAAACCAAAGGGCATTACTTTGTAACAAAAGGTTCCCCAGGGTGTTGTGAAAGTTGTTTTTTCCATGTCTCCGGGTGCCATCTTGATTTGATTGTACCCTGAGAATCTATCCATGAAGGAGAATACCTTGCATTGTGCAGTATTGTCAACCAGTACATCAATGTGAGGTAAAGGGAAATCATCTTTGGGGCTTGCCCGATTCAGATCTCTGTAGTCTACACACATTCTGACTTTCCCGTCTTTTTTAGGCACAGGCACTATGTTAGCTATCCATGGAGGATAACTCACAACTTTCAGAAAGCCAGCATTGAATTGCTTCTCAACCTCGTCTTTGATTTTCTTGGACATATCGGGCCTACTCTTCCGCAGTTTCTGCTTAACTGGAGTGCTACCTTCTTTGATCGGCAGGCAATGAACCACAATATCCGTGTCAAGGCCAGGCATATCTTCATAGGACCAGGCGAATATCTCAACGTAGTCTTGTAACATTTGAATCAGCCTTTGCTTGACACTGTCTTCTAGATCAGCCCCTATCTTGACTTCTTTCGTTTCTTCGTTACTGCCCAAGTTGATAACCTCAATTGGTTCTTCATGCGGCTGTATGGTCTTTTCTTCTTGTTCTAACAGCCTTGCAAGTTCCCTTGGTACTTCACAATCTTCCTCACTTTCGTCCTCAGTTTGGTAAATCGTATTTTCGAAGTCATGACTGGCAATAGCAGAATCGTTATCAACAGGATCCAGAGTGAATGTGAATCTGCATTTATGTGGGTGTGTGTAAGAACACATATCTATTTGAAAATAAATGAAAGCAAAGAAAGAAAAAGGATCACAAAATTTGAATATGCAAACGTCCCATGATTTTATTGAATGAACATGATCATGATATGACAAACCCTTATAAAAAGGACCAGTGTGCTTCGGGCAAGGCACACGGCTTTCAAGTTCATGGTTCGATAGTACAGGAACCATTTTTATCTTTGCACATATAAACAACGAAAACAGGAAATTGCATTTACTCCTGATCAAAGGAGATCATATCCTCAGCTTCCCAGTTGTTCAATCCATTGTTGTGAGCAGGGAGTATCCAGCTGCTCCAGTTGCAGTTATCTTCTTCGTCTTCCACAGCATTGACTTCTTTGGTGGAGAAATGAGCTGTTGATCTTTCAGGATAAGCAAGATACTCTGCTGGATACGAGAGCCCAGGCTGAGATGCTTCTGTTGGCTGAGCGAGATACCCGATAAGATCGTCCCATCCAGTCGGAATGATGTCTTCAAGGGAGACTTATGCATTCCGGGGAGCAGTGTATTGTGTTAGGAAATCATTCTCATTATTTGGTGTTTCCCATGTTTCTTCAGGAGCGACAGGGCTTGTGAATGTCATATTGTCTTCGAAATGGTTGTCCCATCCAGTTGGGGTGATGTCTTCAGTAGCGATCTGCGAGCTCAGGGGAGAAGAATACTTCACCATAAAGTCATACTTGCCACTTGGTTCTCCTAGTGTATCCCAAACTTCTTTTGGACTAGGTGGACTTTGATATTGCTCAGCGATGGAACTTGTGAAACTTTTGCAATCTTCAAACTGATCACCCCATCCAGTTGGGGTAATGTCTTCCATAGCAATAAAAGAACTCTGAGGTGCAGTATACTTTACTAGAAAATCATACCCACCGCTTGGTTCTCCCAAAGTATCCCAAACTTCCATGGGAACAGGTGGAACTTCATTTGGATATGGCTGAATAATATGGTTCAAGAACACTCCATCGCTTTCAATAGCATTCACTCCTTGGATGATGAAATGTGACATTAATCCTCCAGAATGAGGACTTTGATCGTTCTTCTGATTTCCATTAGCATATCCCAGGCCTAACTTATCGGACTTGTAAGGTACATCGAGGAGTTGTCCCCATACTGTGCAACCACCTTCTTCGATCACAGCTTTGGCATCTTTGAGAGAAGCCATAGTTGGAGTTATTTTTGTAGTAGGAGTAGCAGAAATATGTTTGGTAGTAGAGACATCTGGAGAGACCACCTCAAAAGATTGGCAGGGAGTTTCGATGAATTCGTCATCCAACTCAACATACTTGGAGTTGCTCAGGTGGCTAATCACATACTCTTCTTCGCCATAAACTGTGACGACCTTTCCTTTTACTGGATACTTCAACTTCTGATGCAGGGTAGAAGTTACAGCATTTGCCCCATGTATCCAAGGGCGTCCTAGTAAACAGGAATATGCTGGGTGAATTTCCATTACGTAAAACGTAGAATCAAAGATCTGAGAGCCTACTCTGATTGGGAGCTTCACCTTTCCGTATACTGTTCTTGTTGACCCGTCGAAGGCTCTTACCACAACATCGCTTGGATGTAACACAACTCCTTCGAAGTCAAGTTTTTCCAGTACTGCTTTTGGTAACACGTTCAAAGAGGAACCGTTGTCCACCAGCACATGAGACAGTGTGGTGCCGTTACATTCAATGGAGATGTGCAGGGCTTTATTGTGATTTTTCCCAGCAGGGGTTAAATCAGCATCAGAGAAACCGAGACCATTGTTCACTGTTAGACTGGCAACACAATTTTCAAATTGATCGACTGAAATCTACTGTGGTACATGTGCAGCTTTCAGGAACTTCATCAGGGCCTTGGCATGAGCCTCTGAATATTTTAGCAAAGACAGCATTGAAATCTTTGAAGCAGTGTGCCCCAGTTGTTCGACAATATTGTAATCACTTTTGCGGATGATTTTCAATATTTCCTCCATTTCTTGCTTCGACGAATCTTTAACAGTGACTTCCACCGGTACTTGAACTGGTTCAACTAGCGGCTCTTTGCCTCGAGCGTTGATATCTTGATTAGGAACTGGGTCCTGGACTGGATTAGTAGCAACATTTGGATAAATTTCTGGTGAAAATATCCTTCCACTTCTCGTAATCTTACTAGTACCCACAATATTATCAACAGTTGGAGTAGTAAAATTCATGGCCTCTTCAGTCAAGGTATCTTGCTTAACTCCATGGATATAAACATTAGTGTCATAACTCCACGGGACCGCTTTGTCTGAGGAGTATGGGAACGGAGTCGGACTGGTAATGATAACAGATGCCACTTTGGGTGCAGCAGAAACTTTGAAAGGAGCTTTGGTAGGGATTTTCAATGGTATGTTAGAAACCACTGAGACGTCCTCTATTCTCATCCCATTTGCAAAAACTTCGCATAAATCGTCCATAGAAGGGAGCCTTTCAAACATAATGATACGGCGATCCATCCACTTTTGAATTCCTACTTTCAGATTCTCACAACCATTGGGTAGGTGTGCACAATAAAAGCAATCAGGGTCACAACCTGGAAAATAACCAGCTCGGATTAGCTTTCTTTTGACTTCAAGGAGCGGAGTTGACAATTGTCTCACATCATAGATATAAACAGTGTCTATGATAGCGTTAATGGTCTTGTCGTGCTTTGGCATAGGTGCAGTGATGACATTTGGAGTCTCTGGAGGATCGAACTCAATTTCCCCAGCGTCTATCATGTCTTGTATTTTATTTTTCAGGGCCCAACAATGATCTGCGTCATGTCCTGGACAGTTAGAATGGTATGCACATGTGGCATCGGGACGATAACTTGGAGAGGAAGTGGTGACATTCTTTGGAGGGTCTTTCAATGTGATCAGATCTGCTTTTAACAAATGCTACAATGCTTGAGAGATTGGCATATTGATTCTGGTGAAACTTCTTCTTGGTGCATCTGGTCGACGCGTATACTTCGGTGGTTGATCTTTTTGAGGTGCAGATGCGGAGATCAGAATTGCCCCTACAGATTGGTGATGCTCACTTTTTCGACCTTTCTGATTGTGCATTGTATTGACTTTATTTCTCCCACTGATGGGTCTTTTTGTAGTACCAGAGGAGGAGCCTATTTGAATTTTTCCATTTTGAATACCACTTTCGACACGCTCTCCAGTTAATATCAGGTCAGTGAAACCTGATGATGAGCTTCCCAGCAAATGACTGTAGAAAGGGCCAATTAAAGTGCCCATGAACATGTCGACCAGCTCGCGATCAGATAAGGGTGGTTGAACCCTTCCAGCCAGATCTCTCCACTTTTGTGCATACCCTTTGAAACTTTCTTTTGGTGCCATAGACATGCCCCGCAGTTGAGTACGGGTTGGTGCAAGGTCAGCGTTGTATTGATATTGTTTGTAAAAAGCAGCAGCCAAATCTTCCCAAGTGTGAACTTTTGTACTTTCTAGTTGGTAGTACCACTCGAGTTGTGTACCCGACAGACTTTCCTGGAAGAAATGAATCCATAATTTGTTATCTGCTGTATGAGGTAGTATCTTCCTCACATAGGATCTCAGATGTAGTTTTGGGCAAGAAACTCCATCATACTTTGCAAAGACTGGAACTTTGAACTTTGGAGGGATAACAATATCTGAGATAAGTCCAAGATCATTGAAGTCTAAACGAGGTATTTTTTGTATCTCCATAGCTTTCATGCGTTCTTCCAACTGCTGGTATTTGTCATTACCCTGTTCGTCTTCGGAATGATAATCTTCTTCGTTAGAAGAGAGGGAGGGTTTGGCAGAACCCTGGTTGCTGTGATTGTCTTCTTGATCACCTTCACCGACTATTTCAGGGATCGGTGCCTTTTTGGGCCTTTTGACTGGGATTTTGACCTTCCTTGCAAGGTGACTTAAGCCTGCAGATCCTTTGGGCTTCTTTTTCTTCTTGATTATCAGGGCTTTCAGTTCTTGTTGCCCCTTTGCTAGCTCCAGAATTGCTACCTGAACTTGGGCGTTTTGTGCTTCGAGATTCTTGACGCTTGTTTCGGAATCCATCTCTTCTAACTGAAATAAACAGCGAGGAGATGAGAAACCCATCATGTGAACCTGTTATGCAATGTTTATGAATGAAATGCATATGCAATGTTTTCAAGGATCTTGGAATTTAGATTTGTTTAAAACAAAAGAGAAACAAACATTTATTAGTCAAACAATTTATTTCTTTTTTTTCTCTTTTTTTTCTTTGCCTCATTTGGGCTTTACAAAACAGAAATAAAGAAAATGAAGGATCCCTCAGGTCTCCCATGGACGCTTTCTCTTTGCACCCAAGAATGTGTTGATCTGCTGTTCTTCTTGGAGTTGTCTGGTGAGCTCCAACACTTTCCTCTCATAGTCTTGACAGCGTGCTTTGAAGGTGTCTCTTTCCTATTTTAGTTGAACTCAAGATTTTTGCAGCTCTTCCAGGTCAGTTGGCATGTCTGGATCTAGTATAACTCGAGGTTCACTCCCTTCGACTTCTGGCTCAATAGTCATAGGTAGAATAGCAGGATATGGCATGATGAACTTCTGAGCATGAGCACGCACCCATCTGAGGTAAGGCTCCATAGGAATAGAGTTCCATTGTCCTAAAGTTTTGCTTTCTACTCTATAGACATTGTCCCACGCATGTATAAACCTTCGTCGATGTCTGTGGGAATCATCTTTGTAATCAAACACAATGCCACGGATAATCATGTCGTGAGGACCGTTTCTTCGTGCATATCCGAATTGGCGTAAAGCTAAAGAGGGATTGTAAGTGATGCCTCCCCTGATGCCAAGGAGTGGCACATTAGGATACTCTCCACAATGGTCAATGATAGTAATGTCTCTTTGAAAGAAGTTGTTCCACCGGATATCTGAATGAGACAAAGACATAATCCTGCGAGACCATTGCATCCTTTGTTCATTTCTCAACACTGATCGGGGAAGGTGTAATGTAAACCATCTAGCCAGTAGTGGTACACAGCACATAAGAGTTCCTCGTTTCTTCATGGTACGAGTGTGTAGAGAATGTAGAATGTCTCCCAACAAGGCAGGTACCGGGTTGCGGGTTAAGAAAATGTTGATAATGTGTATACTTATGAACTGGTCGGGATTAGGGAATAAAACCAACCCATAGATCAAAAGAGCCACAACTTCCTCAAAAGCTAGGTAACTTCTGTTTTTTAGTAGTAATCGAGCCTTTTCCATTAAGAACTTAACAAGCAAACCCTCGATTCCACTCTTTGTTTCCCAATTGGACTCAATTTATGACTTTCGCAAATGTAAGGCAGCATCAATGATTTCAGGTTTCGGAATCTTTTCTAAACCAGTGAAAGGTAATTGATCCTGAACAGGTAATCCAATCAGTTCAGAGAACTCTTCCAAAGTGGGTACTAACTGGTAATCAAGAAATGTAAAACAATGATGTTCGGGATCAAAGAACTGGAAAAGGACCCGTATCATGTCTTCTTCAAATTTTGAGGTAACCAAATGGAGTACGTGACCGTGCTTTTCGGTGAATTGAGCATTCCTGGGAAATTCCGATATTAAATCCTTTAATTCAGATGGTACTGTCAAGATGTTGATTCGGATGTAATCTCTGGTAGCGGGAGCCATTACCTGAAAAAACAGAAAAAAGGTAAACTCTTCGATCCTTGAAATGATTAGTGAGAAAATGATATGCTTATGATGCTTATGATGTCATGATGTCAAACATGTGGCACACACAAACAAATCAAACAATAGCCTTAGGTTTAAAGGCTTGCATGAAGTTCATAGGTGATACCCTCCCCACTGAAGTTGAGTTGGTTAAAACCTGTCCTAGAATAGTATTCGGGTTCTATGATCCTTGGAGACAACATCTCAATACGGCGCTCGGATGGCCGATCAAAATATTCCTCGAGGATAACTAACTTCGATCAATTTCAAAGCTAGTCACTTAATAGGCCACAAGTCAAGTTCAACTAAAGGTTCTAAGACAAATTAGTGTTTAATGACATTTCGGAAGCCTAACATACTCCTTGATCGTTTTCAAGGGATATCAGTATAAACCAAAGTGTCGCACTAACGGTGACTACCAGATTAACCGTATCGGTACATGCCGTACAGTTTCCTTGGTTTATTGTCACATACTTAAGGTATCTCGAGATTCGGGTTAGAATCTTTCATACAAGCAAGTACCCAAACAAACCTTTTGAAAAATAGAGCAATCAAGTCAAGCAATTGAAAACATCGAAGTGATCTAAACTCTAAGGTAACCCCTTTTGAAAACATTTTGTTTTTGGAAGTCCCCAGCAGAGTCGCCAGTTCTGTCGCCCTCGGTTTTTTACCAAACCTCTCGTGGGAGAGATATAAGAACTGACTCTTCTTTTGCTTTTGTGTTTTTGAATATCAGAGAGTCGCCACCGACTTTTATTTTATCCAATTAAGGAAAGGTTTATAAAAGAAACAGAAAAAGACCTTTAAGAGATTTTGGGTAAGGGGGTTGGTTATACAAAGGGAAGGTATTAGCACCCTTTGTATCCATGGTTATCCATGGGCTCTTAATTGCTTAGCTCACTTGTTTAAATCATTTGTCTTGCCTTGAAATGCTGGTATGTGGTTTTGAAATTCATTTTGTGAATTGACTTTGTAATGATCCTTGTGCGGATATATACAAAGTGTTTTATCTTCCGAAAGATGTTTTGAAAAACAAGAACGTTAACTTCGTAATGATCCTTGTTTGGATATATACCAAGTATTGTCTTTTTTGAAAGTTTTATTTTGAAAAACAACGGTATATGATACATTTGTTTATTTGATTTGAGCAAGCAATTAGGAGGTCTACCCTAAGTTATAAGGTCTTTTCCTATTTCCTTTAAAAGATTCTCCTTTCACCGGATGTAAACGAAAGTTCAATTTTGCATTTGAAACAATAGAATTTGATTTTGATTTTGAAAAGAGTAAAAGAGGGATTACCCTAAGAGGTCCAAGTGTGATTGTGTTTTGATTCGGATATTTTATCTTTGAAGTTAGTGACCTAACGCTTCAGTTTTTATCTTTGACATACACACATTTTTATATATACTGGAATTAAAATGCGGGAATGTAAAATGCGGAAAGTAAATCTACGCTATTACATCGATTGTGCGGGAAATGTAAACTACGCTATTTACATGAATTTGACAACCTATACACTTTATCTAAGAATTTAAATTGCAATAAGATAAAAGGAAGTATTTTTTTTTGGATTTTTGTATGATTGATTTTAATTAGAATTAATGCATAATTAATTTAATTAAAATGAGAAAAAGGTGGAAATAAAATTTAAACCTAAAAATTAAGTCTAAAATATATTTAAATGTTTCTTAATTAGTTTTAAAATAAAACTAATTTTTTTGGAATTTTTGAAGTTGTTTTGAAATTATTAAGTTAAATAACATATAATTATGAAAATAATTACACAAATATTTAAAACTTAAAGAGAATAATATTCTAAATATGTACAAAATTAATCTACAATATATAAACTAAATTTAATATAAAGAACAATTTTTTTATGATTTTTTGATTGGTTGAAATAATTAAAAAGCAAATATATAAATATATACTAATTAATTAAACAAAATATTCTAATTATTAAGAAAAAGAAAATATTTTTATGTCAAAAAATAATAGATTATTTTATAAGCCTAAAAATATTTTTATTATATTTTTTTTGATTTTTAAAACTATTTTTAAATAATTTTGCAAATAAAATAAAATAAAATAGAAAATATAAAACAAATGATTATGTGTGGTTGGCTTAAGAGTCTATATCATGGACTAGCGTGTCTTGGTGCGTTGGATGAGCAGCTGGCATGATCTGATGGTTCAGAGTTTGAGGAACATGATGTGTACAGAACCTGCAAAGCACTGAATCCAAGGTTATTTTTAAAAAAACACGCGCGCGCCCTCCAACCAATGGGAAGGAGCCACACATCATCTTCTTCATCAGAACCACTCTTTTACACCGTTCATTTACAGGTGGTGTAAAAAGCTCCAACCTATTACACCTGCAAAAATAGCGAATACGAGCAAAACACAATATAAATTTGGCGCGATGCCATGGTTTAACTCGTCTGGTCCATACGAATTCAATGGGACCTATTTGAACCTGTAATTTTGCCTAATTTGAAAAGCCCTAATTTTGAGATGAAGAACCCTAAAATGGTGGTTTCGTGTACACGCATCCAAATCTCAATTAAACTTCCAGAAATGATCAGAACCTCATACTATGCTCAAATATATGTCTACATCTTGTTAAACATGCATGTATGATGAGATTTTTGTAAGTTTTAGTTTGAGAAAACCGTGAGGTATAGTGCTCGATTCTTTGAGTTTCAAAGCTTGAAACTGATTTGAATAGATTCAGTGATGCTTGGGGATTGTATTTGAGTGTTTAGTTTGGATTAAAAACTACTTAAACTAAAAATTCCAATTTCAAGTTTCTTTGAAAATTTCAATTTGATTTATGAGTGATACAAGCAAGAGTAAGGTTCTGATTTCGTCTCCCTTCTATTGATGAAGTGTTCTACTTCATTTATAAGCAGAGAAGCACTTAAAAACTAAGCTAAGAAGCAATAAGTGCTTTTGTTGAATTTTGACTTTTTTTAATAATATGTAGCTTTGAATTCAAGCAACCATGGCTCAATTTTCTTCAATCTTCTGCTGTACCATCTCTTTGGGGCAGAACTTTGAATGTTTCTTGATGACTCATGCTTAAGATCCAAGTTACATAACATTATCCTTCCATTTCTTTTTCAATTTAATCTTAAATGTAATAAAATTAAACCAAAAAAAGAAATAAAATGTTATGGGCCTTAGGTTGGTCGTGGGAGGCCCTTAGCATTGTTGGAAGCATGTTTGAATCATGGAAACTTGGTCTCTTTTGGAAAAAAAACACTTTTGATCAATGTTGGTTTCATGCATTTTCCCAAAATATAGCCAACTTCAACAAGGCATAAATCCCTCAATTTTTATCATATGAAGGAGTTCTAGTACTTTTTAGAAACCTCAAGATGTCCTCTACAAGCTACTTTGGAAACTTTTTTTCATTTGGAGAAGTTATCCTGGTGTTATGGCCTTTGACAAAAAACCACTTTTTGTTGACTTTGAAAATGACCTGTAATTTCTTGGTTCATATTTTCCAAATGGTGAATCTAATGACCATGGGACCAATTGCATTTGAAAGATAATTGAATTTCATTCAAAATGAGCTTTGGTTGGAATTTTTTGGATGAAGGATGAGAGAGTTATGACCAGTCAAAGTTCAGTTGACTTTTTAGGAGAAAACCCTAATTTTGAAACTTAGGGTTTTGTTGATTTTTGATCTTTCCTTGATGAATTATGATCAACCAATGATCAAATGATGAATCTTTTGACAAAATATGGATGTTGACAAAAAATTTCATTTTTGACTGTCTGTTGACTTATCGGTCAAACTGGTCGTCTGTTGACTGTTTGAGCTGCTGATTGTGCGTCTGAGTGAATTGAAGTTTGAAAATGTGTATGGTGGTACTTTGAGATATATGGAGGTCCATGAAATCCATTTGAAGTCTCAAAAAACTTGTTCTCCTGAAAAAAACAAAAACCCTAGTTAGGGACTGTTCGTGTAGGAGACAGTTAGGCGTACCTGATTTTTGTGCAGTGCTGAGTCTCTGCTAATCATGTGATATTCATAAGACTTCTAGAACAAAAATCTTGGAATTTTGAAATGCAAAAGATTGATTTGATTGATGGTACAAAACACGGAGAATTGCACTGTCAACGGGTTTGACTGTCAACTGACTGTTCAGGCATTAACGTAACAGTTAAAGTGAAAATTCAACAGTCAAAGTTAATTTTTCTCTCTCTTTTTTTGTTTTTTTTTTGTTGTTAATGGTGAAAATTTATTTACATGAGTTGTTAGAAAAACACAGACATAATAAATAAATAATATATACTGTATGCGAGCGAAATTACCGATAATAACCCTGAAAAACATTTAATGCCCAGTTAAATAAATATTTAACTGGCAGAAAACACACAAAATATTATCTTAATAATTAAACAACAGTACGACATATAGTACGACATTTAATACTGACAGTACAAATATTACATAATATAATGAACAGTACGACGAGTAAACGGTACATTATTTAAAAATAAAAGATATGACAAACTTTAAGAATGACGATTAATAACCCATGCTACAAATAATAACATATAGATGATTGGGAGTGTAAACAACCCATGTCCGCATTTTTCAGGACTATGCAGACAGAAGAAGGACATGATTACCACCACGACG
Organism: Vicia villosa; assembly: GCF_029867415.1. NCBI lineage: Eukaryota > Viridiplantae > Streptophyta > Magnoliopsida > Fabales > Fabaceae > Vicia > Vicia villosa. The sequence goes on from NC_081180.1 coordinate 162,372,158, forward strand.
CTGATGACCATAAGAAAACACGTATCCATCCGCTTCGCCATTTTTGCCGGGGAAGAAGAGAGAATGAATATGATGTAGAAATTTGAGAGATGAGTTGAAATTTTATGTGAGATTTTATGGAAAAAATGAGATGTATTTATAGAGTGAAAAGAAGGATAGAGACGTTGGGGAACGAAGTGATTCCGTACAAAAAAGGAAAATTTAGGTGGTAGTAGGATTTGAAAGAAAGTGTATGGTAGGGTTTGAAAAAAGAGATGTATAGAATAAAGTTAGGATTTGATTTTGAAAGAAAGAGAAAGAAAAAGATTTTGAAAATAATAGAATATAGTACAAAAATTAGTGGGAAACAAAAGTTAATAATAATTTACTTGTTGTCAGTATAGTCTGAATCCCTGGACTCTGCGCCTGCAAAAGATTTAATTCTGTACCAACTGCGTCAGTACTATTTATCTTCAAATAAGTCTCAAATAAACAGCGTGTGTGAAATGATAAACAGTAATTGGCGTTTGCGTAAGAATGAATTCAACAGCGAGCCAAAATACCGTATAAGAAAAATTCTAAAAACCGAGTGTTCATAAATTAGGATATTTATGAAATAAAATCCAAGATTATATGAAACTCCCAATTTTTAGACAGAAGTCTATTGCCTTCTTTCTGAAAAAGGATGCGGGCAAATTTTGGGGTATAACAGTATGAAAGATTAAGTTCTTTCCTTATGGATAATGGTTTCACTAGAGGACAAGTGGATACAACTCTCTTCTGTAAAACCTTTAAAAAGGATATTTTAATTTACCAAATATATGTTGATGATATTATCTTTGGAACATCTAATGCTACACTTGGAAAGGAGTTTGCTAAGTCTATGCAGGCTGAGTTTGAAATGAGCATGATAGGAGAACTCAAGTATTTCCTTGGGATCCAGATCAATCAAACTTCTGAAGGATCTTATGTTCATCAGACCAAGTATGTGAGAGAACTTCTGAAGAAGTTTAATCTTTCGGAAAGCAAAGAAGCAAAGACTCCTATGCATCCAACGTGTGTTCTAGGTAAGGATGAGGCAAGTAAGAAGGTAGATCAGAAGCTCTACAGAGGTATGATTGGATCTCTTCTATATCTTACTGCTTCTAGACCTGATATTCTATTTAGTGTTTGTCTGTGTGCAAGATTCCATTCAGATCCTAGAGAATCTCACTTAACTGCTGTTAAGAGAATTTTGAGGTATCTGAAAGGTGTGAGGGCAAGGTGTTGTTTTCATGACGTCAAAACATTGTGAATCAACTGCAACTAAAATAGAATCTCAAAAACCAAGCTAGTGCAATCAACACAGGTAGCTTTGGCCACAAGACATTAATAGCTCGACTCATGGAAGCAATAGGTCGACCTATTACAAGGTGATTCTGAAAGATTCTAAGTAAAGTGTGAATGCGTCGACGCATTACATGCATAGGTCGACGCATAGAACTTTGAGGTTATCTCGGGTATGTGCACGCTGACCCTTCAGGTCGACGCATCAGCTTTTGAACCTCAAATTGCATCGACGCATGGATGGAGCAGGTCGACGCACAAGACTTTGGGGAACTCACGGGAATGCGCACGCCGACCCTTCAGGTCGACGCAAGTGTCACACATCCCTCTTTTTCAGGTGCAACAAACTCAATAGGTCGACCTATGCAGAGAGCAGGTCGACCTGTCGCTTATTAATCTGGTTTTTCAGCTGTGTTCAAATTGGTTTATGCATCAAGTGTGGGATAAATACTCAAGTGATCATTCAATAGCAAAATAACAAGAAACGTGAAATATAGACTCAGCTTCTTCTCATCTTCAACCTTTCGCTTATTGATCGAGAATCACACATAATCATCTTTCTCAATCGAAGTAAGGAACGTGTGTTGATAAGGTTCGACGGTAGAGTTTGTCTTGTTCGAGATTCGACGGTAGACATTCATCTTGTTCGAGTGAAGATTGTTGAGGGTGTTTCTTGTATAAAACCTTAGGGTTTTTCCTTCCTCATCAAAGATTTTATTCGAAGGTTTTTGACGATCGATTCGCTTTGGTAATCAATTCAGCCGTGCATAAGGGTTTGAGAGATTGAAGATCTACTCAACAAACTTGCTACAACCGGAGGATTGAGAAAGGAACGATCGGGGTCTTGATCGTGAAGATCTTAGACATTGACTTGATTCGACTTGAATCAAGGGGAGGATCGAATCGTATTTCAATTTTACTGCATTATTGTAGTTGGTGATTGGTACTTTCTATCCTTGTTAAACATTTTGCAATCAAATAAAACTTTCCTAATTTCATTTGAAATTAGGGGCAGACGTACTCCTGCGAGGACGATAGAGAAACTGCCTAAACAAATATCGTGTTCCTTATCGCTTTTACTTTATCTCATTTTCACTTGTTTTCGTTTATTTCCATTATTGAACAAAAACTAAGGTTAGGTAAAATATCGATCACCAAGTGTTCGATAAAATTACTCAATCAAATTTTTGTTCATATTTTAGTGAAAACGTTCATTGTGAGTAATATATCATATAGTGTGTAATTGAGACAATCGAGATATTCGTTAAAACGTAATTCATCACTTGTCATTCTCATCCGTTCGGTTTAGTGCACATATCCGGTCCCCGATAACATAATCATCTTAGACGATTAAGTGATTCAGGGAAGTCACGTTTCAAATAGCTAAAATTTTCTTAGGTCGAAAAAGGTGGTCTATTCACCCCCTCTAGACCAGTCCTATCGTCTAACAAGTGGTATCACGAGCTCCGGTTCATTCTAGTGCTTGATATAACTTTTTAGAAAATGGAGAACGGTCAAAAAGGGGCGTATACTAAAGTGCCTGTTTTCACTGGAGAAAACTATAGTTATTGGAAAGACTGTATGTGCATTCATATAAACTCCGTTGATAGAAAAATTTGGGATGTCATCGTCAATGGTCCTATGGCTATCACCATAACCAACGATGCTGGCATCACAAAACCTAAACCTCAAGCACAATGGGATGAAAAAGATGAAAAGAATTACGGGTATGATTGGAAAGCTAGAAACATGATTATAGCTTCCTTAGGGGTCGATGAGTACTTTCGTGTGTCGCATTGCCAATCGGCTAAGGCAATATGGGATGCATTACAAGTCGCCCATGAAGGAACTAATGATGCTAAGCTAGCTAGAATCAATACCTTAACACAAGAGTTTGATCTCTTTCATATGAAGCATGGTGAAACCCTTGCGGATATGCAAAAGAGATTTTCTCACATTATAAATCGATTACACACATTGGGACATATTACTCCCAATGCCGTAGCTACTAACAAAGTTTTGAGATGTCTTAGTAGGGAATGGCAACCGAAGGTCACGGCAATCAAAGAAGCCAATGATCTCACTACATTGGATCTCACAGCCTTATTCAGAAAGCTTGAAGAACATGAGCAAGACCTCATGAAACTAAACAAGCACGAAAAGAAAGAAAAGAAAGAAAAGTCAAAGGACACGGAAAAGAAGTCTATCGCTTTAAAGGCTTCAAGTTCTAAGTCATCCACCAAAGATACATGTGATAGTGAGTCTAGTGATGAAGATGAAAGTCCGGATGAAGATATGGGATTATTTGTAAGAAGGTACAACAAATATCTTCGAAAGAATGAAATTAAGCACTCGGACAACAATCTAGTTGATTATAGACGTCAATCAAAGTCTAACAAGCAAGATGAGTATAAGAAGACTAAACCTAGAGGATCTTGTTACAACTGTGGAAAACCCGGTCACTACAAACCGGATTGCCCTTCACTAAAGAAAGATAAGACCAAAAGTAAACCTCAAAAGAAGCAACCAAAAGGAAGAAGAGCCTACATCGCTTGGGAAAGTGATAGTGACTCATCTAGCAAAGAAAGCTCAAGCGATGAAGAGGAAACCGTCAACCTATGTCTCATGGCACATCAAAAGAAGAAAAAGATTGTAAGTCATGATAAATGTAATAATGTTGATGCTATGTCTTATTTTGAATTAAAGCATGCCTTTGATACTTTGCATCATGAAGCTAAGGAAGCATTTCAATGCTTAGCTTCAAATAAAAGAATTTTTAAATACCTTGAGAAGAAAGTTTCCGATTCCGAAAAGGAATTAGAAACTCTCAAGGAATCTATGATCAAAAGTATCAAAGACACAAGCGTTGTTGACAAAGGTCCTTGGTTTAAGTGGGGAGGATGTGAAACTTGTCACATTTGGCAAAAAGAAGTTAGAACTATTAAAGCCAAATTAGACAAGGCCTCACAACCAAAAATCACATATGCTATTGATCGATCACACTTCAAAAATAGTATGATAAATCCGTATCAACGATACACTTATGTGATAAAAGATCAATCTAGTAAAAGTGATGACTACTCAAACTCACGATGTCTATATTGTTGCAAAAGGGGACATACCATTAAAAAATGTCGCTTTAGGAGATTCTTGGTCCCCAAAGGCATTTTCAAATGGACTCCCAAGAGCAACCTTTGTTTCACTCACACAAAAGGACCCAATGAAAATTGGGTACCTATTTCCCTTGTTTAAATTTGTAGGTGGAATGTCTTGAGCCATCCGAAAGAAGATGGTTTCTAGATAGCGGATGCTCAAGACATATGACGGGTGACTTATCTTTATTCTATGACTTTGTGGCTAAGAAGAAAGGATTTGTGACCTATGGTGATAACAACAAGGGAGCAATACTCGGTAAAGGTAGTGTAGGTAATCCCTCTTCTACTACTATCTCTGACGTCCTTCTAGTTGAGGGCCTTAAACACAATCTTATTAGCATCAGTCAATTATGCGACAAAGGATACTCAGTATCATTTTCTAAAGAAAGTTGCATAATTCGAAATGATGACAAGAAAGATAATGTGTTCAAAGGCCTGAGGGTAAATAATGTATACATGCTTGATCTAAATGATGTATCCTTGATTGAAGCAAAATGTCTAGCAACTATGAGTGAAGACTCATGGCTTTGGCATAGACGTTTGGCTCACGTCAACTTTGATTTGCTTAATAAAATCGTCTTAAAAGATTTAGTGTCCGGCCTACCTAAAATAAAGTTTTCCAAAGATCACTTATGTGATGCGTGCCAAATGGGGAAGCAAACTAGGATCTCTTTTAAATCTAAAAACATTGTTTCAACTACAAGACCTCTTGAACTTCTCCATATGGACCTCTTTGGACCATCTAGAATAAAAAGTCTAGGCGGAAACTATTATGGGTATGTCATAGTTGATGACTTTTCTAGATATTGTTGGACGATTTTCTTAGCAAATAAAAGTGACACCTTCTCCGCATTTGAGAAATTTGCCAAGTTAATTCAAAATAAATTAAACACTAACATAGTATCCATCCGAAGTGATCATGGAGGTGAGTTTGAAAACCATCTCTTTGAAGAGTTTTGTGGCAATCATGGCATTAATCATAATTTCTCCGCACCACGAACTCCCCAACAAAATGGAGTTGTGGAACGTAAAAATCGTGTGTTGGAAGAACTTGGGAGAACTATGATTAATGAACATGGGCTTCCAAAATATTTTTGGGCCGATGCCATTAATACGGCTTGTTATGTTCTTAATAGGATCCTAATACGTCCTATTCTAAACAAAACACCATATGAACTCTTAAAAGGGAGAAAACTGAACATTTCTCACCTTCATGTATTTGGATGTAAATGCTTTGTTCTAAACAATGGAAAGGAAAGTCTTGGCAAGTTTGATGCAAAAGCGGATGAGGGTATCTTTCTAGGATACGCTCAATCCAGTAAAGTCTATAGAGTATACAACAAAAGGTTACATATTGTTGAAGAGTCCGTACATGTCTCTTTTGATGAGTCTTGTCCGAAAGTTGTCGGAAAAGGTAGTGTTCTTAATGGTGCAGGTGTCTCAACTGAGAGTTTGCTTAATGATCCGGATGCCAAGCTTGAGAAAGATAAAGATTCCCTCTTACCAGAGAATAATGAAGAGGAAGTAGATCAAACACCTAAAGAGAAAGAAGAAGATCAACCATGCGAGAAGAGTGATCTTCCTCTTGCATGGAAATCTTCTAAGGACCATCCTATGGAGAACATTCTAGGAGACATATCAAAAGGGGTGACAATACGGTCAAGGATAAGTAACTTTTGTTTTTATTATTCTTTCGTCTCTCAAATTGAACCTAAAAACTCAAAAGATGCATTAGTCGATGAGCATTGGTATTTAGCTATGCAAGAAGAGCTAAACCAATTTAAGAGAAATGAGGTTTGGGACCTTGTCCCTCCTCCGCGAGACCATCGAGTAATTGGCACTAAATGGGTGTTTAGGAACAAACTAGACGAAAACGGTATCATCACTCGCAACAAGGCCCGTCTAGTTGCTCAAGGGTATAGCCAAGAGGAAGTGATCAACTATGAGGAGACCTATGCTCCAGTCGCCCGACTTGAAGCAATTCGCTTGTTAATTGCATTTGCTTGTTCACAAAACTTTAAGCTTTATCAAATGGATGTTAAGAGTACTTTTCTAAATGGGTTTATTAATGAAGAGGTTTATGTATCTCAACCTCTCGGATTTGAAAACGTTGATTATCCTGATTATGTTTATAAACTTAAGCGTGCCTTGTATGGTTTAAAACAAGCTCCTAGAGCTTGGTACGAGCGGCTTAGTAATTTTCTAACTAATCAAGGTTTTTCAAGAGGGAAAGTTGATACTACCCTATTCATTAAGAGACATGAAAAGCATTCAATATTAGTTCAAGTGTATGTGGATGATATTATCTTTGGTTCTACTAACATGACTCTTGTAAAGGAGTTTTCTAAGCTTATGCAGGGAGAATTTGAAATGAGCATGATGGGTGAACTAAACTACTTCCTTGGACTTCAAATAAAACAACTAAAAGAAGGAACGTTTGTGAGTCAAACCAAGTATTGTCAAGAACTCATCAAACGGTTTGATATGGAAAAGTCCAAGGCCATTGACACTCCTATGCCTACCGCAGTAAATCTTGATCGGGATGAACATGGTAAGCCGGTTGATGTAAAAAGGTATAGAGGTATGATCCCAAGGAGTCTCACTTAAAAGCCGTTAAGCGCATACTTAGGTATCTTGTAGGTACAACTAAGCATGGCTTATGGTTCTCCAAAGGTAGTGATTGCTCTTTGGTTGGATATTTTGATTCCGACTTTGCCGGGTGCAAATTGGATAGGAAAAGCACTAGTGGAACATGTCACTTCTTTTCAAATTCCTTGGTTAGTTGGCATAGCAAGAAACAAGTGTCAGTTGCTTTGTCAACCGCCGAGGCGGAATATGTGGCGGCTGGTAATTGTTGTGCTCAAATACTTTGGCTCAAGCAACAATTACTTGACTTCAATGTCAAGCTTGATCATATTCCTATCTTTTGTGATAACACAAGTGCTATCAATCTAACCAAAAATCCTGTCTTACACTCTCGCACTAAACACATAGAAATACGACACCATTTCCTTAGGGATCATGTTGAGAAGGGTGATGTAGTGTTTGAGCATGTTGATAGCAAAAATCAACTTGCCGACATCTTTACAAAACCACTAGCTACCGAGCCCTTCTTTCACATCCGTAGGGAACTCGGCGTCCTTGACATATCGGATAGGTTGCAACTATGAGTAGTTGCATATGCTTTATTTACTATCATTATCTATGCTCTCACAATGTTTGAAGTGTTCATTAAAAGATATGTGAGGGCTTGTTTCTCATCTCCCTTGTGTAAAGGTAATATCGTTTCAACCTTAAAACTCAACTCATGGTAATGTATCACTATGGTAAAGTTGAAATATGTTCATCAATATGTTTAATCTATGCAAAATTTGGTCATAACATGCATACATTCATTGCATAATGCCAAATTTTGAAATTTGCAAGCCTTAGGTCGACCTACTCTTTATGTGAGTCGACCTACTCAAAAAATAAAATTTAAAAATTTAAGGCTAATGTGTCGACGCATCCTCTGCATAGGTCGACGCATCGTTCGCAAAATTTCAAAATCAGGTTATTCTTTTTAAAGGGAACACAAAGCTATTTCATTATCTTCCTTCTCCTCTTGCGCCGACCATCTCCCAAAAACCCTAAGAATCACTCATCTCCTCTCTCACTCATCCTTGGCTTCCCACAAATCACTGAGAAAGAGAGCAAGCAGAGAAGACTCTTCCTCTCAATAACAACCTGAAGTAGAGGATGCCTTATCTCTCATTCCGAATGCTCTTGTGGAATCTTACTCTTCCCACTTCAGAAACCGAAAAGTCATCAAACAATTCATGCTGTTCACCGGAACCCTATGAAGACTTCATCTTCAACAGGTAATGGAACTAATTGAATTTCAACAATTGGTTACTTTTCTTGAATTAAGCCATGAGTACAATGAGGATCTGGTAAGGGTTTTCTATAATGGTATGCAAGGACACTTCCAAGGGAGTTCCTTTAACTTTCAGATGGGTACAACCACATACGCCATCACCGACAACACTTGGAGGCAATTGGGTCTATTTCCACTCCGTGAGAATGCCGTCACGGTAACTGATACAAATGTGATGACCCAATTTGACTATAATGTTGCTCTGAACAACATGTTGCGACGCCCTCATGCTGACCACATAGTCTAAAGCAATTTGTTTCCTCGGTCCGCTACTACAGGTCTCTTAAACATTGTTGACAGAATTCTACAATGGATTGTGGCACGTATCATCCGACCTAAACAAGGTGGATACTCTCGTGTTGACCAACAAGAAGTGTACTTAGTTTGGTTGATTAAGAGCCGAATTCCGGTCAATTGGCCTCATTTTATTGCGAAGCGTATGTTTGAATTAAAGGAATCAGGTAGAGGAACCGCTATTGGATATGCATCTCTCATCCAATGGGTGCTTAACAAAGTCAACATTCCGGCTTCCAAAGAAGACCATATCCATTGACCAAGAATTCACCAAGAAGACACTGAATATGATGGGATTTTTCTACAATCGCGCCACGGGTGCCTACGGTGCTGTTCTACGAGGCAACAATCCGGATCTCAATAGAGAATATGAGGACGAAATGAACATTGATGAAGAGGAAGACATTGCAGGTGAAGATGAAGATGAAGATGTGGATGCTGAAACTGGCGGGTCGAATATTACACAATTGATGGAGGCTATGCGTCTCCAACAAATTGAAAATCAAAATTTGATGAATGAGCGCCTAACCACTCTAACCGCTCGTGTCACTGAGCAAGGTGCTCAGTTTACCGCCTACTCGACACTTCAAGAGCAAAGGTACAACACGCTCTATGGCATGTTGGTGTTTACCCAGAAAACTGGTAAACAAGCGCTAGTTTCCTTTTTAAAGGTTACTTTGCGGAGTCAACTAGAATACTCCAGGACTGATTGCTTTATTTTGTTAGATTATGCGTATCTGATTTATATTAAATGTAAATAATGACTTTAACGCAAAAGTAAGTACTGAAATTAAAGGCTTTAAAGTAAACCAAAACAATAAAAAGGCAGTAAATGTGCACTGAAATATCAAATGTAATGTAAAATGATTGCATTAATTAAACTGGTACGCATACGTACATTCCAAGGTTGCACTCGTTACTCATTGCGCAGAGATTTGAGTTTTACTTGTGTTTATGTAGAAAATGCGGACCCCTAACTATTCCTATGAAACTTGCTTAAATAGAAAAATAAAGTAACTACTACTAACGGTCGACTAACTATCAGTCAACACGTGTCTTCGACATGCAAGATCTTCAATTGTGAGACCTCCACGCGTCCTGTGAGAACTGCCAGAAAAACTGCCTGGAACTGCCTCTCGACTTCCACCTCAGTTTTTGCAGCCAAAAATCCTTAAGTCTTCGCATCCTTTTGGTCTGGTCGAACGTTGAAGCCTCAGATGACCTTCCTAGTCGAACAGCTTCGACTACTAAGCATTATTTAGTCGAATCACTTCGACCCAAATGGCAATGTAGATATTAACTTGAGGCCCAATTACCAATTTGGGGCCTTTTTACCAAATTGAGGCCCAATTGCCAATTTTGGGCCTTAGTTGCCCATTTATTAGTAAGTCGAAATCCTAGGGTAACAAATTGCCCCTCCAAGCGACTTCTTTCGACTGACTTTAGGAAAGAGAAGAAATGTCGTTTCAGTTCTTCCTTAGATTTCGACTTTTGTTACTTCCCATTACGCCATGATTACGTTTCATTTTCCCAAGCACTAATTATTACCTAAACGCTAGGTAATGGGCTATTAACTGCTTCCAGCTTGCTTGTGTCAGTTTCCAAGATATTTAATACGATTTTTTGATCTTCTAACTTCCTTCCCCCACGTTTGTCTTGCTGAAGTAACTACACATTCTCTATATATAGCCTCATTCCTTCCACTTCTTTTTTACATCTCCTTACGCACAACACCTTAAACTCTTTCATCTTTTCAATCTTTTCAAACTATGGCACAACCTTTAACAAATGCCAACATAAGATCCTGCATTAAGAAAGAATTTAAGCTTTCTGCAGAAGAGTTTGATGCGAATCACATCAATGTTCGTGCCCTCTATGCTAGCCAGGGGCTTGCATTTTATCCTGAAATTCTAGATGGAAACATCTATCCCTGCATGCTGATTGAGTTCTGGAGATTTGCATCTTTGCGTATAGATCCAGAAGGGAGGACTACTATAACCTCCACCATTCGAGGGGCTCATGTCAGCATCACTCCCTCAACAATCTCTGATTTGTTGAAATGCAGCAATACCGGTGCAACGTTTGTTGACAACATCTTCGACATGAACACTTCTAACATGTTAAGGGATCTCATGGACAATGACCCCTTTAGTGCCAGGGTTATCAAAATTTGGCACCAACTTTTGGTAGGCAACTTTCGTCCGCGCAACCATAATAAAAATAACATCATGGTGGAAGACTTGGAGTTCATTTCTTGTGCTCTTCAAGGGAAGAAAATCAACTTTCCTCTTTTGATTTTTAAACAACTCGTGGAAGTTGTCTCTTCGACGGCCTCTCGTCAAGGCATGGTGACTTGTCTTCCTTATGGAAGATTCTTATCTTACCTATTTCTCAAGCAAGGTGTAGTGAGGAAAATGCGCCAGGTCGGGCGCGTAGAGATGTTCGAAGCCGAAAGTCTGCCTCTACTATCTTTGGAGGACATCGACCAAAGAGTTCACTAATATTGGATATTTTAGTGGCTTTAGGGTTTGCCAGTTTTTTTCTTTTTTTTATTTTGTAATGACTGCGCCTTTTATGAAGGCACTTTTTGTAATGACTGGCCAAGACTTTTAGCCATTTTAATATAATCTCTTAGTTTTTACTCTCTTATGTGAATTTCTTGAAGCATAGGTTTATATTTTTTCAAATATTTACGATTTATCCTCAAGATTCGACCATCTGAATTTAGTTCTTCAATTTCATATGCATTGTTTGAAAACACTTGCAAAATTTTAAACGGTCCTTCCCAACTTGGGGACCATTTACCCAATAACTTATTCCTTTGATCCATGGGTAGAATAACCTTCCATACATAGTCACCTACCATGAATGTCTTCTCCTTGACTTTCTTGTTGTAAGCCTTCGCCACCTTTTCCTTTTGTCTTATTAATCTATCCAACGCTATTAGCCTCTCTTCGTCTAATTCGACTAACTCATCTAACATCATATTCCAGTATTCGTCAGACGAGAGACTATTTCGTCGTTGAATTCTTGTCGACTATAGATGAATCTCTGTAGGCAATACAGCATCATGCCCAAAAGTCAAACGAAATGGGGTAGTTTTTATTGCTTCCTTTGGTGACGTTCGACAAGCCCAAAGGATTTGGTCGAGCGTTTGATGCCAATTTCTTGGCTTTTTTCCCACATGCTTCTTTTTTAAATTTATGATAACTTTATTAGCAGCTTCGACTTGACCATTTGCCTGGGCATAATATGGAGTAGATGTTAGCAATTTAAACCCTGTTTCTGCTGCAAAAGCCTGCATTTTTTGACCAACAAAAATTGATCCTTGATCAGTAGTAATAGTTTCTGGGATCCCATATCTGTAGATAATGTGTTTTTGTATGAAACTAATCACTGCTTCTTGATCAGCATTAACTAGTGGGATTGCCTCTATCCATTTAGTAAAATAATCTATTCCTACTAAGATGAATCTTTGTTGCTTAGAAGATGCAGGTTTAATCTCTCCTATTAAATCCAAAGCCCATCCTCTAAAAGGCCAAGGTTTGATAATCGCATGCAATTCACTGGCTGGAACATGTTGAATGCCTGAAAATTTCTTGCACTCTTGGCATCCTCTTGCATATTCAATACAGTCTTTTAGCATTGTTGGCCAATATAAACCTTGTCTAAACAACAACCATTTCATCTTATGGCCTGATTGATGAGCTCCACAAACACCACTATGAACTTCTGACACAGCCAAATATGCTTCAGCTTCACTTAAGCATTTCAACAACACACCCTCAGCTGTTTTCTTGTATAAATCATTTCCTAATATCACATAGTTTAGAGCTCTGTATTTAATCTTTCGATCAGTTCCTCCGACTGGATTATTTAGGTAGTGGACCAATGGGTTCCTCCAATCAGCATCAGTCATATTGTCGATGGCAAAAATTTCCAAGGCATACAAATTTTCAATTTTAACATCATCATCTACCCCCTCGAATTTTGACGTCGACAATTGACCCAATTTATTTAATACTTCATGAGTTTCCTTGTTCTTGATCTCGACCATATCTTCCAACTTGTCTTTAGAAACTCTGTACCCAGAAGCAATTTGCGCCAATTCATTGGCAATGTAATTGTTGGATCTTGGTACATGCAAGATCTCAACATGTTCGAAATTTTCTAATAAGCGTATCACGATTGCATAATACATTATTAGATTTTCTTTAATGCATTTATACTCTTTTTTGATTTGTCGAATCACTAGTTCAGAATCACCTCGAATCTCAACCCGGGTTGCCCCTAAATCTATTAGGGCCTTCAAACCAGTAATCAAGGCTTCATATTCGACTTCATTATTAGAGCATACTTCTTTCATTTTGTAATGGAACTTAGTTGGAAGTCCCTTAGGGGAAATAATTAGGACTCCAATGCCTGAACCATTTTTGTGACTAGAACCATCAAAAAACAATTTCCAGTTAGTTTGGTCGACTTGATTTACAGACGAGTCAACTAACCCATGGTCGACTATAAAATCAGCCACAACTTGTCCTTTCATAGCTTTTAAAGGAACATATGTTAAGGAGAATTCAGTTAGCGCTAATGCCCACTTACCAATTCGACTATGCAAAATTGGCTTAGACAACATATGTTTAATGATATCAAAATGAGAGGACACATATGAAGGATAGAAAAACACTTAGAAAGGGGGGGGTTTGAATAAGTGTAGCTTTAAAAACTTGACAGATAAAAATAAATTGCACAGATATTTTTATCCTGGTTCGTTGTTAACTAAACTACTCCAGTCCACCCCCGCAGAGATGATTTACCTCAACTGAGGATTTAATCCACTAATCGCACGGATTACAATGGTTTTCCACTTAGTCCGCAACTAAGTCTTCCAGAGTCTTCTGATCACACACTGATCACTCCAGGAACAACTGCTTAGATACCCTCTAAGACTTTTCTAGAGTCTACTGATCAACACGATCACTCTAGTTACAACTTGCTTAGTTCACTCCTAAGACTTCCTAGAGTATTCTGATCCACACGATCACTCTAGTTCCTTACAACTTAATGTAATCAATCTAAGAGTATTACAAATGCTTCTTAAAAGCGATAATCACAACTGTGATATTTCTCTTAATCGTTTAAGCTTAATCTCACTAATATATTACAACAGCAGTGTAGTGAGCTTTGATGAAGATGAAGATTCTGAGCTTAGATTTGAACAGCGTTTCAGCAAGTTTGATATAAGTTGTTTTGGTGCAGAATCGTTAACCTTGCTTCTCATCAGAACTTCATATTTATAGGCGTTGGAGAAGATGACCGTTGAATGCATTTAATGCTTTGCGTGTTCCGTACAGCATCGCATTTAATGTTATACGCTTTTGTCAACTACCTCGAGCCTTGTTCACGCTGTGTCTACTGACGTAGCCTTTAATAGCTTTTAACGTTCCTTTTGTCAGTCAGCGTAGCTTGCCACTTGTACTTCCTTCTGATCTGATGTTTGTGAATACAACGTTTGAATATCATCAGAGTCAAACAGCTTGGTGCATAGCATCTTCTGATCTTCTGACCTTGAAGTGCTTCTGAGCGTGATACCATCTTCTGAGCTTCAGTGCTTCTGATCTCATGTTCTTCTGATGCTTCCATAGACCCATGTTCTGATTCTGCTTCGACCATCTTCTGATGTCTTGCCAGACCATGTTCTGATGTTGCATGCTGAACCCTTGAGACAAAGCTTCTGAGCGCTGAATTATGCGTACTCTTTATATATATTTCCTGAAAGGGAAATTGCATTGGATTAGAGTACCATATTATCTTAAGCAAAATTCATATTATTGTTATCATCAAAACTAAGATAATTGATCAGAACAAATCTTGTTCTAACAATCTCCCCCTTTTTGATGATGACAAAAACATATATAAATGATATGAATTTGCGATCAGAAAGAATAGAAGGCAAAAGACAAATTACAGAGCTATAGCATAAGCATATGAATATGTCTCCCCCTGAGATTAACAATCTCCCCCTGAGATAAATAATCTCCCCCTGAAATAAATACTCGAAGAACTTTAATAAAAGACTTCCCTGATTATTTCGGTAGAGACGATCATATAAGCTTCTGTCTTTAGAGAATTCATAGCTTCTGACTTCTGCTTCCATAGGACAGCTTCAGAACTAGAATTTCCTTAGATCCTTAGAACACTCACAGCTTCTGATTCCTGCTTCCATCTAGGACAGCTTCAGAACTTGAGTTTTCTGGATCTTTAGAACATTCGCAGCTTCTGATTTCTGCTTCCCTCGGATAGCTTCAGAGCTTTGAATTTCTACCAACATCACTTCATGCTAGATTTGTATCAGAACATTGTTGAATGTACCAGAGCATCATCTGAGCATCTCTACATCCTGAAATGTTACAGAACAAAAACTAAACGACAAAAGTCAGCATGAACGAGTTAGAACATAAGATGTATGTTTGAACACATTATATGTATCAGAGCCATATAGGCTGAAATAATGTATCAGAGCAAATAATGTATCAGAGCCATAACATTATATGTATCAGAGCAAATAGAATTTTGTCAAAATAAATAGACAAATATAGATCAAATTCTATTATCAGTGCTTCTGATTCATTCTTCTTTCTTGCTTCTGATTTCTGAAGCTTGACAGCACTCAGCTTGCTTCAGTTTCCATGGTTTTGCTTCTTGTGTTTGCTTTTTGCTTTGAAGATTCTCTTCACTTCTTTATACCTGCAAAACACTTAAACCATGTAGAACTTGCAGTTCTTGTTAGTGAATGTGTGGGAGCTTTACCCAGCAACTGATAGATTTAATCAAATCATTTATCATTTATCTTTCTCCCCCTTTTTGTCATAACATCAAAAAGAATATTTCAAAAGATTTAGATGTATAAAACGACAAATAAAAACACTGGAATGTAAAAGCAAAGAAACTTTTTCATTGATAATCAAAAAAAGGATTACAAGAAAGGAATGCAGGAAAACAGATGCAACAAGGAGAGGAAACTACAAAGACCAAAAGACTAAGATCCTAGCCTACGCAAAATCCGTGCCAGAACATCATGAATCCCGTCAGTGCTTGTAGCTTGCCTTGTCATGAAGGAACGAAACTCAGCATTGGCTGCTTCTTGCGCGTCCAAACGAGAAGCCAGCATAGCTTGATTCTGATGAAGAGTTTCCAAGGTCTCCATCAGAGCTGAGGTTTCACCAGAAGAAGAAGCACCAGTATTTCTGCCCAGAGGGACAGCAATCTCAGCAGGGTGATCTTCTGGAAGATCTTCAGCTTGTGCATCTTCCATTTCCTCATCTGAGTCTGACTCAGAAGTAGCCTTAGCATATGCTGGTTCAGGCAGCTCAGAAGTTCCATCTTCCAATGCTTGAAGAATAGCTGCTAGGTTTGTTGGAGGAGTAGGACCAGCAACTTCAGCACGATAAACCACTACTGGAAAGACCATGTGAGGTGCTTTATCAGAAGGGTTCATTCTGAACCAGTTGAACAGCCACTGAAAATCTCCAGTCAGCACAGGAAACCATGGTCTCCACACCACGATGTCTCTGCAGAGATTTTCTTCTTCCAACTCATCTGCTGGTATCTTCCTTTCAAGAACATTTCTGTTCCTGATGAGATGGTGATGGCTGCTCTCACCAACTTCCAACCGGAGACCACGAACACCAGGAGCTTCAGACATAATCCTTCTCTGAGTGTCTGTAGCCTTATCCAGAAAATCCTGACGAAAGGTATTCCAAAGGTTGTTTGTAGCATACTCATCCAGATGATTAAGGTGAGCAGCACCTAGAATCTCCAACCAGCCATTTACATCAGCATGTAAAAGCTCCAGATATGTTTGAGTGGTAGGGGTTGGAGGGTTGACAGTGAACCTTGAGTCGGGAAGAACAACACTATAGGGATTAGGTGTTCTTGTGGGAAAAGGGTATGAGAGAGATGAAGAAATATCTGATGGAAGGGTTGAAGGAGAGGAGATATCAGATGGTGAAGAAGGTGGTTCCGAGAGGATGAATGAGGAGGAAGAGGTGGTGGAGGTCTTTGAAGAGGGGGGTGATTGAGGGGAACCGTCAAGGGGTTGATACACTTTGAGAGGGTCATAGGAGATCCTAACTCTTTTAGGTTTGGTTTCTGGTTCAGCAGATGCCTTTCTCTTTTGTTTCCTATCATTGTCTTGATTCCCAGAGCTTGACGATGGATTCATGATGAATTTTCAGATATTGGAAACTGCTAGGGTTTATGATATGAAAAGAGAGAGAGAGACGAAAAAGAAACCGAATGCAGAGAGAGAGAAATATGAGAGGGAAAAGAAACGTTTGAAGAGTATAAAAGGAAAACTGAAAGAGAGTAAATGATGAAAAGCATTTAATGTTACGTGACATGAGGAGAGATAATAATGACAAAAGACGTGATTTGCACAGTTACCTAAGTAGACGTCCCCTCAACTGCACGCACGCTTGTCCAGGAATAGTGAACACGTGTTTACCATCTGGATAGCCAGTTACAGCTGTTTTGCTTTTATAGAGATTCTGAATCAACTTAGACACTGAAACGTTAGTAATAACTGAATCACAATTTCTAATTGATTTCTATCAGAACTTCTTAAAAAAAATTTCATATCAAAGGATACTCATACGTAAGAATTTCTCATCTTCTCATTCTGAGCTTGTTTCTGAAGACCCAATTTGTGCCGATTATATTGAATCCATCTGGTCTAGAAACAAGATCCCAAACGTCATTCCTTGTAAACTGATTCAGTTCTTCTTGCATAGCAATTATCCAGTCTGGATCTTCTAGAGCATGATTAACAGAAGTTGGCTCGATCAAAGATACAAGACCTAATTGACAGTCTGCATTGTTCTTAAGGAATGCTCTTGTTCTGATTGGATCATCCTTCTTTCCAAGAATGTCATCTTCTGAATGACCAGAGATGAGTCTGGATGATCTTCTGACAGATGGTTCTTCAGAAATACTTAGATCCTCCAGAGAAGCTGATACTTGATCTTCAGATTCTTTGCTTCTGAGAAGCTCTGCTTCTGATGCGTTGCTTCTTGGCTCAACAACTTCTGATATATCAATATCACAATCTGCAAAATTATCAAACTGCTTTGGTTTTTCAGAACCAAGCTTATCATCAAACCTGATATTGATTGATTCTTCTACAATCAATGTTTCAGTATTGTATACTCTGTAGCCTTTTGAGCGTTCAGAATATCCAAGAAGGAAACATTTCTGTGCTTTGGAATCAAACTTACCAAGATAATCTTTAGTGTTCAGAATAAAGCATACACATCCAAAAGGATGGAAATATGAAATGTTGGGCTTTCTATTCTTCCACAATTCATAGGGAGTCTTATTTAGAATAGGTCTGATAGAGATTCTATTCTGAATATAGCATGCAGTGTTTATTGCTTCTGCCCAGAAATGCTTAGCCATATTGGTTTCATTGATCATGGTTCTGGCCATTTCTTGCAGAGTCCTATTCTTTCGTTCTACAACCCCATTTTGCTGTGGAGTTCTAGGACAAGAGAAATCATGGGCAATACCATTTTCTTTGAAGAACTCTTCAAAGGATCTGTTCTCAAATTCACCACCATGATCACTTCTGACCTTTATGATTTTACACTCTTTTTCAGACTGAATCTGAATGCAGAAATCAAAGAACACTGAATGAGTCTCATCCTTGTGTTTCAAGAATTTTACCCATGTCCAGCGGCTATAATCATCTACGATGACTAATCCATATTTCTTCCCTCTGACAGATGCTGTTTTGACTGGGCCAAACAGATCAATGTGCAAGAGTTCTAATGGCCTTGAGGTAGAAACAACATTCTTGGACTTGAATGCAGGTTTGGAGAACTTGCCCTTCTGACATGCTTCACAAAGAGCGTCTGATTTGAATTTCAGATTAGGGAGTCCTCTGACCAGATTCAGTTTGTTAATCTGAGAAATCTTTCTCAAACTAGCATGACCTAATCTTCTGTGCCAGACCCACTGCTCTTCAGAAACAGAAATAAGACAAGTCACCTTCTGACTCATAAGATCTTGCAGATCTGTCTTATAAATGTTGTTCTTCCTCTTGCCTGTAAATAGGATTGAGCCATCCTTCTGATTTACAGCCTTGCAAGACTCTTGATTAAAGATTATATCATAACCATTGTCACTTAATTGACTGATAGATAAGAGGTTATGTGTTAATCCTTCTACAAGAAGTACATTAGAAATGGAAGGAGAGTTACCAGACTTTATAGTTCCAGAGCCAATTATCTTGCCCTTCTGATCTCCTCCAAACTTGACTTCTCCTCCAGACTTAAGCACCAGGTCTTGGAACATAGACCTTCTTCCTGTCATGTGTCGCGAGCATCCAGAGTCCAGGTACCATGACATGTTGTGCTTTGTCCTTTTTGCAGTCAAGGATATCTGCAATAGGAATAATCTTATCCTTAGGTACCCACATTTTCTTGGGTCCTTTCTTGTTAGATTTTCTCAAGTTCTGATTGAACTTGGGTTTAACATTGTAAGCAATAGGAGGAACAGCATGATAATTTTTAATGTGAGTTTCATGATATTTCCTAGGTTGTGTCACATGCTTTTTGGTGTGTGTTATGTGAAAGCTTTGAGCATGTGAAGTGTGCCTAATATCATGGGAGTGGCCATACTTGAACTGATCATACAATGGCTTGTATGTGATTTTCATTTCATCAGTAGGTTCAAGTTTGTATGGGGTTTCACCCTCAAAACCAATGCCTACTCTTTTGTTTCCAGACACAGCATATATCATAGAAGCTAGCTGACTTCTGCCAATACTTCTAGATAAGAACTTCCTGAAACTTAAATCATATTCTTTCAGAATATGGTTTAGACTAGGAGTGGATTTTTCTGAATCAGAAGGAGATCCAACATTATTGGATAATTTTAAAAGTTTTTCTTTTAATTCAGAATTTTCCAACTCAAGCTTCTTTGTTTCAAATTCAAATTGCTTTTTCAGCTTTTTGTATTTGAGACTAATCTGAGACTTGAGTTCCAGTAGTTCAGTTAGACCGGAAACTAACTCATCTCTAGTAAGTTCAGAAAATACCTCTTCAGAATCTGATTCTGATGTAGATTCTGATCCGTCATCTTCTGTCGCCATCAGCGCACAGTTAGCCTGCTCGTCTTCAGAATCATCTTCTGACTCATCCCAGGTTGCCATAAGACTTTTCTTCTTATGAAACTTCTTCTTGGGATTTTCCTTCTGAAGATTTGGACATTCATTCTTGTAGTGTCCAGGCTCATTGCATTCATAGCACATGACCTTCTTCTTGTCAAATCTTCTGTCAACAGAAGATTCTCCACGTTCAAATTTCTTTGAACTTCTGAAGCCTCTGAACTTCCTTTGCTTGGTCTTCCAGAGTTGATTTAGCCTTCTGGAGATTAAGGACAGTTCATCTTCTTCTTCAGATTCTGATTCTTCAGGATCTTCTTCTCTAGCCTGAAAAGCGTTAGTGCATTTCTTGATATTGGATTTTAATGCAATAGACTTACCTTTCTTTTGAGGCTCATTTGCGTCCAGCTCTATTTCATGACTCCTCAAGGCACTGATAAGCTCTTCCAGAGAAACTTCATTCAGATTCTTTGCAATCTTGAATGCAGTCACCATAGGACCCCATCTTCTGGGTAAGCTTCTGATGATCTTCTTTACGTGATCAGCCTTGGTGTATCCCTTGTCAAGAACTCTCAATCCAGCAGTAAGAGTTTGAAATCTTGAAAACATCTTTTCAATGTCTTCATCATCCTCCATCTTGAAGGCTTCATACTTCTGGATTAAAGCTAGAGCTTTGGTCTCCTTGACTTGAGCGTTTCCTTCATGAGTCATTTTCAAGGACTCATATATGTCATAGGCCGTTTCCCTGTTAGATATCTTCTCATACTCAGCATGAGAGATAGCATTCAGCAAAACAGTTCTGCATTTATGATGATTCCTGAAAAGCTTTTTCTGATCATCATCCATTTCTTGCCTTGTCAGCTTTACGCCTCTGGCATTTACAGGATGTTTGTAACCATCCATCAGAAGATCCCATAGATCACCATCTAGACCCAGAAAGTAACTTTCCAGTTTATCTTTCCAGTATTCAAAGTTTTCACCATCAAATACCGGCGGTCTAGTATAACCATTGTTACCGTTGTATTGCTCAGCAGAGCCAGATGTAGATGCAGGTGTAGGTGTAGACTTTTCACTTTCATCAACCATCTTTTACTGAAGCGTTTTTCTCTTCCTGAATCTTTTCTAAACACGGTTAAGTGCTTGCACCTTAGAACCGGCGCTCTGATGCCAATTGAAGGATAGAAAAACACTTAGAAAGGGGGGGGGTTTGAATAAGTGTAGCTTTAAAAACTTGACAGATAAAAATAAATTGCACAGATATTTTTATCCTGGTTCGTTGTTAACTAAACTACTCCAGTCCACCCCCGCAGAGATGATTTACCTCAACTGAGGATTTAATCCACTAATCGCACGGATTACAATGGTTTTCCACTTAGTCCGCAACTAAGTCTTCCAGAGTCTTCTGATCACACACTGATCACTCCAGGAACAACTGCTTAGATACCCTCTAAGACTTTTCTAGAGTCTACTGATCAACACGATCACTCTAGTTACAACTTGCTTAGTTCACTCCTAAGACTTCCTAGAGTATTCTGATCCACACGATCACTCTAGTTCCTTACTGTTGCACCCCAATTTTTGCCCTACAAATTTCATTCATTTTTGGTCATGTCGCATATGTATTTTAATCGTCGCATTTTTGCATATTTTGAAACTAAATGGACTTTTACTAAAGTCAGCAAAAAATAGATTTCATTCGCATTTTCACATGGTTTAATTTTTAGTTAAATTTAAATTAAAAAAAATATAAAAATAATATAACTTTAGATAGCTTAGATTAAGTTTTAACATTATCTTATTTTTAATTTAGATTTAATTTAGATTAATTTTTAGTTTTAATATTATTTTTACTTTTAGTTTAGATTTAGTTCAAATTAATTTTTATTTTATTTATTGTTGTTATTATTATTATTATTATTATTATTATTATTATTATTATTATTATTATTTGTTCAAATGGTCCCGATTCCAAACATTACAGTCCAAAGTTGCTGCAACATCACTCTGCATCTTTCCCACGCCTCCTACCATCACCATCATCTCCAAAAACAAACAAAAACTCTGCTCTTGCTGCCCTGCAATTTGCTGCACCATACACTCCAAAATATCCATACAAAAATCTGCATCTAAAAGAAAGAAGACAGTATACCAAATGTGATTCAAAAAACCTCTTCAAATCTCTTCCCAAACCCTAATCTCAGGGGTATAAAAAGAGACATTCAGCAACACAAAGGGGGGACGATTCAAACCACAAATTTTTTATCCAAACAGTCCTAAACCCTCAAACTCACGATCATACTCGTCCTTCATTTTGGAGCAAAACCTCCACACAATCTGAGCCACAAAACTCAAAGAACCAACTCAGAAACCTCCATCAATATTACTCTCAAACTTCTGTTCAAAAGCATACTTCAATATCCCACATAACCTTCAAAATCACCCTAGAAATCCTTGACAATACACTGCCATACCTCACTAACCTTCAACCATTAAGCAACGACGCTTCACAAGATT
Source organism: Vicia villosa (assembly GCF_029867415.1). Lineage (NCBI taxonomy): Eukaryota > Viridiplantae > Streptophyta > Magnoliopsida > Fabales > Fabaceae > Vicia > Vicia villosa. The sequence continues at coordinate 162,394,506 of NC_081180.1, forward strand.
GACGCGGAAGCAGCTTCTATAACAACAACTTTGCACAATCGTCATCATCAGAGCATTGGAACCGAACCTGCGGAAGAGACGTATTTCTTCTAATTACAAATTCCACCCAACAAAGTCACTTGCAATCCGAATCCAACAACAAGGAAACTTCACACGGCTGAGACGGTAATCTTCTTCTCCATACTTGTCGCGACCCATGTTCTTTATTGTTGTTGAAATTTGATTGATTTGTTGCTGTCGCTTTTTGTTCAAAATCATGCTGAGATTAAGAGAGCTTGTCGGTTATTGTTGTTGTTGTTCTGTAATTTGAGAAGATAGATTAAGAGTTGAGATCGAGAGGGATAAGAGGATTTTTTGCCATGTCCGTTTGTGTTGTTTTCTCTGAAAAAAGCGTGTAAATTAAAACAGGGGAACATGCTTGAGATCCTTGGAGGCCGGTTCTTTTGCTTAACATTCTAGGGTTTACATTTTTTCTTTCTAACTAGGAGTTATTGGGCTGGCCGAATTGGGCCTTCTGGGTCCATGTTTATTCGACCAGCACATCCTCATTTACTGATCACACCCCACATTTATTTGTGTTCTAACTTAATTACTTTTTATGAATTGATAATAACAACTAGTAAATAATTGGTTTTAATTTAATCTTTTCAAAATAATTTTCATTCAAATGAACCTTGGTCCAATGCCAAGTCATTACAAATAACTTCTCGATCCAACGTCGAGTTTCTTTTCAAAAATCTCTTCTTCTAATTAAATCGAAAGATCTTGTGACAAGGGGTGCACACCTCTTGAATACCTTGATCTTTTGAAACTAAAACACATTAATCAAACCGAAAGATCCTGTGACAAGAAGTGCACACCTCTTGAATACCTTGATCTTTCGAATCTTTTTTAATCAAATCAAAAGATTAAGTGACAAGGGGTGCACACCTCTTGAATACCTTGATCTTTTGAATTAAAACCTTTAATCAAACCAAGAGATTAAGTGACAAGGGGTGGACACCTCTTGAATACCTTGATCTTTTGAATCAAAACATATTAATCAAATCAAGAGATTAAGTGACAAGGGGTGAACACCTCTTGAATACCTTCATCTTTTGAACTAAAACACCTTAATCAAACCAAGAGATTAAGTGACAAGGGGTGAACACCTCTTGAATGCCTTGATCTTTTGAACCTTTCTTTAATCAAACCAAGAGGTTAAGTGACAAGGGGTGAACACCTCTTGAATACCTTGATCTTTTGAATCAAAATACATTAATTAACAAGGACAACAAGTGACAATGGGGCTCGCTCCTGTTCAATACCTTGGGTAAAGACGCGCTAGGTGAACACCTATGCTCAATCCTTTGCTAAACGTCCCTTTATAAAAACACATCTTCAATTTCATTCAAACCTTTTTGCCTTATGGCTTTTAAAACTCTTTTCATCAACGAGACACTTATCCAATTTTCAATACGAACATACTTCCACATGTGAAGATCGAGCATCTTCCACTCGAATGCGATGATGGCCAAAATCATGTCTTATCTTGATTTAGTCATCCATTCTTGTAGTGATATCATATCCATGTGCGCGTAGTATTTCCATTTGAAAGCGATCGAGTACCTCTCGCTAAAATCAACCAACAAACTTTCGTGGTTCTTCGCCCGAACTACGATTGCTCTGACTTTCCCATTGCACTAGGGAATACGTAGGCACAAGATACAAACGTCTTGGCGAGCATAATAATAAAAAATCTTTTCTTTTCTTCCTCATAATAATAAAAACCCTAAAAATCTTTTCTTTTATCTTTTCTTGAATAATAAGCTAAAGAACGCAAACATTACACTCACACTCAAACACGAAACTAACTAAACGGGTCCCATCGAGTACGATGGAGGTGAGGGGTGCTAATACCTTCCCCTTGCTTAACCGACTCCCGAACCCTAATTTGGTTACGAACGACCATCTTATCCATCCTTTTTCATTTCATGGGTTTTATCGATATTTTCCCTTTCCTTCTTGGAATAAATAAAGTTCGGTGGCGACTCTGTTGTACTTCGAATGCGCGAAAGCTCGTCGAGTCACATTTTTACCGCTACACTTACAACTTAATGTAATCAATCTAAGAGTATTACAAATGCTTCTTAAAAGCGATAATCACAACTGTGATATTTCTCTTAATCGTTTAAGCTTAATCTCACTAATATATTACAACAGCAGTGTAGTGAGCTTTGATGAAGATGAAGATTCTGAGCTTAGATTTGAACAGCGTTTCAGCAAGTTTGATATAAGTTGTTTTGGTGCGGAATCGTTAACCTTGCTTCTCATCAGAACTTCATATTTATAGGCGTTGGAGAAGATGACCGTTGAATGCATTTAATGCTTTGCGTGTTCCGTACAGCATCGCATTTAATGTTATACGCTTTTGTCAACTACCTCGAGCCTTGTTCACGCTGTGTCTACTGACGTAGCCTTTAATAGCTTTTAACGTTCCTTTTGTCAGTCAGCGTAGCTTGCCACTTGTACTTCCTTCTGATCTGATGTTTGTGAATACAACGTTTGAATATCATCAGAGTCAAACAGCTTGGTGCATAGCATCTTCTGATCTTCTGACCTTGAAGTGCTTCTGAGCGTGATACCATCTTCTGAGCTTCAGTGCTTCTGATCTCATGTTCTTCTGATGCTTCCATAGACCCATGTTCTGATTCTGCTTCGACCATCTTCTGATGTCTTGCCAGACCATGTTCTGATGTTGCATGCTGAACCCTTGAGACAAAGCTTCTGAGCGCTGAATTATGCGTACTCTTTATATATATTTCCTGAAAGGGAAATTGCATTGGATTAGAGTACCATATTATCTTAAGCAAAATTCATATTATTGTTATCATCAAAACTAAGATAATTGATCAGAACAAATCTTGTTCTAACAACATACACATCAACAGGCTTTATATATTGCTTAAGTTTATTACATGAGAAATACAAGCATAAGCATAATTTTTCAATATCATTATACCTAGTTTCAGCATCTACTAGGGTTCGACTTAGATAATATATGGCTCTTTCGACGCCATTATCATCTTCTTGGGCCAACATACTCCCAATTGTCGAGCCTGATGCAGCTATGTATAACTTCATACTTTTTGTCCTATTGGGGGGTAACAAAATAGGAGGCTTAGTTAAATAAGCTTTTATTTGGTCGAATGCCTGTTGATGTTCTTGTTCCCATTTGAATTGATCTTGGTTCTTGAGTTTCACAAGTGGTGAAAATATCTTCGTTTTGCCACTTAGACTTGAGATGAATCTCCTCAAGAAATTAATCTTCCCCAACAATGACTGGAGTTGTTTCTTTGTTTCTGGCGCCTTTAGCTCCAAGATTGCTTTCGTCTTATTTTGGTTTATCTCAATGCCTTTCTTGTGAACCACGAAGCCCAGGAAATCCCCTCGCAGTTCGAATAAACTTGCTTTTCAGCAATCTTTCAATTTCTATTTTGATTTTTTCCATAACCTCTGGCGCAAATCTTCTAGGAAGCTGCTTGATAGGTTTCTTCCCTGGGTTTAGTGGTAGTCGATGTTCCACCACATGTCGACTTAAACCAGGCATTTCATTGTAATCCCATGCAAAACAATCTTTGTATTCTTTCAAAAGTCGAATCAACTTGGCTTTTAGGTCATTTGTAAGCCTCGTACTTACATAAGTAGGCCTTTTAATGATCCCATCACCTAGATCAATTTCCTCAAGAGGGTCTTGAGCTTGGATCCTTTTTACTAATCCTGATGGATCCATTTCGAAACCCAAAGGTTCGTCATCGTATATCCCGTCGAGTCGTTCGACTTGGTGATCGACTTCTTGATCGTTTTCATTTTTTACTATCATGGCCTCAATCGTCATATTTTCCTATAGTTCGGCTTCTAAAGCCGCTTTTTCTTTGTTTTCGGCCAAATAAGCCGTTATCCGAGCCAGGTATTTTGACTCAGTGGTCATCGTCTTTGACCGTTGTCCTCTGTTCTGGAGGACTTTCCTGGTTCAATGGTTCATTAGGATCTTCTTTATTCCAAATGAAACCATAATTTGGGTCCAAGTTCAGATACTTAGACACACTTTCATCAGAAGGGTATACATCTTCTGCTTTGTAGCAAGGAGCTACATTTGCCAAATGCTGGTCGAAATGTCTGCGACCACTTTCAGTTTTGTAATAACTTTGGTCAGCTTCAATATTTTCCACTATACCATCTGACCTCCAAATAGCTACACGCTGATGTAAGGTGGAAGGAACTGCTCCAATCCCATGGATCCATTCTCGACCCAACAGCAGTTTAAAATTTGCCTGAGATGCAATCACCATGAATACGGTCGACCTGACAGACGAACCAACAGCTAGTTTCACTTGAATTACTCCAAGTATTCCACTTGTCTTACCCTCATAATTAGACAGTACCATATTATGGGGTCTTAAGTCTTTGTCAGTCTTTCCCACTTTCTGTAGTGAGGAATAAGGCATTAAGTTTACTGCGCCCCACCATCAACGAACACTTTATTTATAGGCACTCCGTCCACTTTTGCCCTTATGAATAGGGGCTTCAAATGATACATCATTCCTCGACCTGGCCTCTCAAATACAGCCTTTTGTTCTTCTACCACTCCTTTTCCCATCACATAGTAACAAACAGGTGTTTCCTCCACATTCTCGTCAGGAAGAAAATCATCTTCGTTCTCAGATACCTCAGATACTCTGTCGAACTCTGCTGGAAGTACAGAGACAATCCCACAATCGATTAGCAACTCATCTGACTCTATGTCAAAGTTGTCGTCGACCTCTTCGTCCGACAGTGGATAATATTCAGGCTCTTTCCCCGTATTGAGAGCCGGGGCATCATCATCAACTAGTTCTTTGATGAGTTTCTTTCCTAGGATCATCCCAGCAGCTAATCTTTCGTTTGCTATTTTAGCCTGTTCTTCAGTCAACTTCCTGTGAAAAGGTTTTGATTGATAGTGAGAAAATCCTGCCTGCACCATTTTCGAACCTTCTTGTCCATTCTTGTGACTTCTTTGGTAACGTCTCCACTGCGTTCGAGTCATGGGGTTCTTTCCTTTGTAGTTTGGAGATATGTAATCTTTTCTTTTAGATCCACTATCAGTCCAAGAACCTTCAGCATTGGTTCCATCGCCTTGAATCTGCCATTCTGGGCGTTTACCTCTGAAGTTAATGGGTTTCACCCATTTGTCTTCAGGGACATCCGTCTTAGGACGGAAAGTCCTTGGTTTTTCAAACATCTTCATGTATTCTCCAGCCCTTCGACCACTGTTTTCTCCTGTATACATGAATTGACGATTCTTGCCTCGACGAGGGTCGAACCTCACTTTGTTTGCAGCATCGACATTGAAAACAGCATCACACCTTGGGCATAATCCGACTTGAGAGTTGTTATTGTGGCATCTCTCAAGGAATTTCAAAAGACTCTCTTTTGGTTCAGGATAAACCATGTTCAAAACTTTGCCATCAGTAGCGCCGTTTTGCTTTCTAACGAAACCATCAGTAGTCTCGACCATCATCACATCGGCAAGCTCAGTATAGTGAGCCTCTTCGACCTGCAAAGGATCAGTATCAACTTGCATTGATGACTTTGGCTTTTCTCCAAACTGTAACCTTCCTTCTTTCAAAGCTTTTTGCACTAAATCCCTGAAAAGGACACATTGAGAAGTTTTATGACCCAAGAAATTATGAAATTTACAAAATCCTCTTTTTTTTTCTTTTGTTCAAAAGGAGGATTTTTAAGTCCCGGGGGTACTATGATTTGCCCATCAGAAACCAACAAATCAAATATTTCGTCACATTTTGTTATATCAAACGAATACGTTTTACTAGAAAAATTTTCATTCTTACTTTCAACCAGATTTTTATCTTTTGAAGGTTTAAGCAATTTACAGATATATGGTGGTCCTGGCTTTAATTCAGCCACGTTGACCTCTCTCTCTTCGTATTCACTGTCGCTATTAGAGTCGAACTCACTTGTAGTAACATAAGCTATTTTTTCTTTCTTATGATACTTATTAGCCCTAGCCTTTTCAGCCTTTAGCCTTTCGACCTGGCGTACTCTGTCTGCCAGTTGTGCCATGTCTCTCAAATGTTGGGTGTCTAATTTCTTCCTTATGGAATAATCTAACCCACCTGCAGCTATTTCGACTAACTCATGTTCAGGAATTTGTGTAAAACATCTAGCTTTCAGTAACCTAAAACGGTTTAGATAGTCATCGACTGGTTCTGTACCCTTTCGCCTAACTCCAGCCAATTCTTTCAAGCTGATTTTCGACTGTCCCATATAAAATTGTTCATGAAACAATCGTTCTAATTGGTTCCATGAGAACAAAGATTGGGGAGATAAGGTCGTGAACCAAGTAAATGCGTTTTTCGTTAAAGAACTTGGAAAATACTTCATCTTTAGATTTTCATTGTTTGCTATTTCTCCAGCCTCTGTCTGGAACCTAGCAATATGTTCGACTGTCGACTCGCCAGTCTCACCAGCAAATTTGGTGAATTTTGGGACTTTCCACCCCCTAGGCAATTCAGTTTGCCTTACATATTCTGACAACGGGGAAACGAAATTTGGTCTATGCAAACCTACATTTATTCCATTCTGAACTAAAATTTGTTCAACTACATTAGAGATATTATTGTGTCCAATATTGACATCTTGCTGGACGTTCCTAAGAACCTGGTCAGCATCTTGATGCCTTTGTATTATTCTAGGGATCTCTTGCTCAATTTGATCTCCTTGTCCTATAGGTTCGACCCCTCTTACATTCAACCCTTGAGTAGTCGAAAGGTTTGGTTGTGGGGGCGCTCCAAAGAAATCTGCAATTCTGGCCATTTGTCCCGCCAATATTTCATAACTTTGATTCGTGTTATTTATCATGGGAGTAAAAACAGTTCCCATTTGTTGAGTAAGGGCATTCACCATTTCATGATTACTTTCGTCCATTTGTTATCGAATTGACAACATTGACGTAGTACTTAAAGACGGCAAAACCTGGTGATTATATCCTATGCCTATAGGTCGACCCCCTGGATTTGATGTGCTTGTAGCCATCATGCTGTCAGAATATAATGAAGGATTTGTATGCAAACCTTGCATCATAGACGTGGGCATTCCAAACTGAGGGTTAAAACCTGGTGGAGGCATCATTCCATGAAACGGCGGTCGTATTGGATTCAACGGTGACCGTACATTCGTTGGTGATGATACCATTATTGCTGCCGTCGATCCACCAGTATTTGTTGCTCCAACTGGGGACGAATCTGCGGCATTTTGTGGTGTTCCTCCGGTCAGAACACCTCCTTGATTTCCAGAAAGATCAGAATCATTTGTATTAACTTCAGCCATGTTAGTTAATTTCCAACCACTTCTTAATATCATTCATAACTAAAGAAAAATAAAGAACAATCGACGGGTCCCACCAGGTGTGCCAATTTGTTTACCCAGAAAACTGGTAAACAAGCGCTAGTTTCCTTTTTAAAGGTTACTTTGCGGAGTCAACTAGAATACTCCAGGACTGATTGCTTTATTTTGTTAGATTATGCTTATCTGATTTATATTAAATGTAAATAATGACTTTAACGCAAAAGTAAGTACTGAAATTAAAGGCTTTAAAGTAAACCAAAACAATAAAAAGGCAGTAAATGTGCACTGAAAGATCAAATGTAATGTAAAATGATTGCATTAATTAAACTGGTACGCATACTTACATTCCAAGGTTGCACTAGTTACTCATTGCGTAGAGATTTGAGTTTTACTTGTGTTTATGTAGAAAATGCGGACCCCTAACTATTCCTATGAAACTTGCTTAAATAGAAAAATAAAGTAACTACTACTAACGGTCGACTAACTATCAGTCAACACGTGTCTTCGACATGCAAGATCTTCAATTGTGAGACCTCCACGCGTCCTGTGAGAACTGCCAGAAAAACTGCCTGGAACTGCCTCTCGACTTCCACCTCAGTTTTTGCAGCCAAAAATCCTTAAGTCTTCGCATCCTTTTGGTCTGGTCGAACGTTGAAGCCTCAGATGACCTTCCTAGTCGAACAGCTTCGACTACTAAGCATTATTAAGTCGAATCACTTCGACCCAAATGGCAATGTAGATATTAACTTGAGGCCCAATTACCAATTTGGGGCCTTTTTACCAAATTGAGGCCCAATTGCCAATTTTGGGCCTTAGTTGCCCATTTATTAGTAAGTCGAAATCCTAGGGTAACAGTTGGACGCCTAGAGGAACCAAATCTCCTCCTTCACAAGTGCCTTCATGCAACACTACCCATTTCCTCCAGTTCATTCGTCTCAACCACCACCATCGGCTCAAGAAGGAGATGATGATGCAAATGCCTAGTGTTCTCTTTAATTTTCTTTGCATTCAACATTTCCATATTGTCATGAACATCTTATTTGTATTTTGTGACTTAATTTTATCTTCCGCTAGACATAATTCTACCGTACTTTGTGTTTGTGTAAGGATTTGAATTGAGCTATGTGCTCATTATCGTTTAGCTATTTATGTTATATTGCCGTTTATTCTATCATTCAGCATTGTTTTATGTGAATGAATGCTTTATGATTATGATTTCAAAAGGGCTTAGAAATGATCAAAACTGAACTATGTTATTCCACCATATATGTATAATACTATCTGTCTCTTTTTGATGTTGTCAAAGGGGGAGAAATTTGAGTGAATCAGCAAGCAATGGAAAACACATGCACCAAGATAGGGGGAGCATACAGAAAGGGGGAGCAAGAACCTCGGTTAAGCAATGCCTCGATACAAAGATTCACAATTTTTGCCATCATCAAAAAGGGGGAGTATGTGAGGGCAAGGTGTTGTTTTCATGACGTCAAAACATTGTGAATCAACTGCAACTAAAATAGAATCTCAAAAACCAAGCTAGTGCAATCAACACAAGTAGCTTTGGCCACAAGACATTAATAGGTCGACTCATGGAAGCAATAGGTCGACCTATTACAAGGTGATTCTAAAAGATTCTAAGTAAAGAGTGAATGCGTCGACGCATTACATGCATAGGTCGACGCATAGAACTTTGAGGTTATCTCGGGTATGCGCACGCTGACCCTTCAGGTCGACGCATCAGCTTTTGAACCTCAAATTGCGTCGATGCATGGATGGAGCAGGTCAACGCACAAGACTTTGGGGAACTCACGGGAATGCGCACGCCGACCCTTCAGGTCGATGCAAGTGTCACACATCCCTCTTTTTCAGGTGCAACAAACTCAATAGGTCGACCTATGTAGAGAGCAGGTCGACCTGTCGCTTATTAATCTGGTTTTTCAGCTGTGTTCAAATTGGTTTATGCATCAAGTGTGGTATAAATACTCAAGTGATCATTCAATAGCAAAATAACAAGAAACGTGAAATATAGACTCAGCTTCTTCTCATCTTCAACCTTTCGCTTATTGATCGAGAATCACACATAATCATCTTTCTCGATCGAAGTAAGGAACGTGTGTTGATAAGGTTCGACGGTAGAGTTTGTCTTGTTCGAGATTCGACGGTAGACATTCATCTTGTTCGAGTGAAGATTGTTGAGGGTGTTTCTTGTATAAAACCTTAGGGTTTTTCCTTCCTCATCAAAGATTTTGTTCGAAGGTTTTTGACGATCGATTCACTTTGGTAATCAATTCAGCCGTGCATAAGGGTTTGAGAGATTGAAGATCTACTCAACAAACTTGCTACAACCGGAGGATTGAGAAAGGAACGATCGGGGTCTTGATCGTGAAGATCTTAGACATTGACTTGATTCGACTTGAATCAAGGGGAGGATCGAATCGTATTTCAATTTTACTGCATTATTGTAGTTGGTGATTGGTACTTTCTATCCTTGTTAAACATTTTGCAATCAAATAAAACTTTCCTAATTTCATTTGAAATTAGGGGCAGACGTACTCCTGCGAGGACGATAGAGGAACTGCCTAAACAAATATCGTGTTCCTTATCGCTTTTACTTTATCGCATTTTCATTTGTTTTCGTTTATTTCCATTATTGAACAAAAACTAAGGTTAGGTAAAATATCGATCACCAAGTGTTCGATAAAATTACTCAATCAAATTTTTGTTCATATTTTAGTGAAAACGTTCATTGTGAGTAATATACCATATAGTGTGTAATTGAGAAAATCGAGATATTCGTTAAAACGTAATTCATCACTTGTCATTCTCATCTGTTCGGTTTAGTGCATATATCCGGTCCCCGATAACATAATCATCTTAGACGATTAAGTGATTCAGGGAAGTCACGTTTCAAATAGCTAAAATTTTCTTAGGTCGAAAAAGGTGGTCTATTCACCCCCCTCTGGACCAGTCCTATCGTCTGACAAAAGGTACTACTAATGTTGGTTTAGTCTACAAAAGATCTGAAGAATACAACTTAGTAGGATTTTGTGATGCTGATTATGCTGGAGATAGAGTTGAAAGGAAAAGTACTTCTGGAAGTTTTCAATTTCTTGGAAGTCATCTGATCTCCTGGTACAGCAAGAAGCAAGCTACAATTGCCCTCTCTACAACAGAAGCAGAATATGTTGCTGCTGCTGGATGTAGTACACAGATGCTCTGGATGAAGAGTCAGCTAGAAGATTATCAGATATATGAGAGTAACATTCATATCTTCTGTGATAATATTTCTTCTATTTGTTTATCTAAGAATCCAATCTTACATTCCAAAGTTAAACATATTGAGATTAAACATCATTTCATTAGGGATTATGATCAGAAGGGTGTTCTATCTTTAAACTTTATTGATACAGACGATCAATGGGCTGATATCTTTACAAAACCCCTTGCTGAAGATAGGTTTAAGTTCATTCTGAAGAATATCAGTATGGATTTATGCCCAGAATGAAAGGATGAGAAGTTCTGATATATGAATTAGATTTGAAATGATCATTTACTTTTTCTGATCAGAAGTTCTGAAAATGTTGATCAATTAGATATTCTGATTCTGTTATTACTAACGTTTCATATGTCTAAGTTGATTCAGAATCTCTTTTAAAGCAAAACAGTTGTCACCAACTATTCCAGAAGATGAACACGTGTTCACTATGAAGGGACAAGCATGCGTGCAGTTGATGAGACGCCGCCCTAGGTAACTGTGCAAATCATTTCAAATATCATGTTTTACCCTAACGTCACTCTGTCGCTACCGCGAAAATTAACAGAGTCGCCACTAACATATTTATCCTGAAAAGGAAGGGAATGCCAGCAAACCACAAAACAAAACAACGGTCTCACGACCAGAGAAAAAGGGTAAGGGAGTCGGTTACGCGAGGGGAAGGTATTAGCACCCCACGCGCCCATCGTACTCGATGGTATCCACGCTTATGTCTAAATCTATGGGTGTGTAAGCAAACTACGCTAATCTGGACTAAAATGAATGCAGAATGTAGGGAAAAGAAAGGATTGTGCTCGCACGGGCCCTACCCCGCTGCCTACGTATCCGTTTTGCGGAATCAGAGGTACCGTAGCTCGGCTAACTAATTTTTGTTTGTTTTGTGTTTTTTAGGTGAACGAGTTACATTCACACTCCGCTGCTCGACCTTTGGAGACTTATGCTTGGGAATGGAGCGGAAATAACAAGCTCTTAAGAAAAGAAAATCAAAGAGTGTGGTTTGTGTTTTAAAAGATGCATGAGGAAAACCTAAGCTAAGGGGGAAAGCTTGCTATCTAATGTTATCATACAAAGGGTATAAGTCTAAACTAAACTAACAACCTACGAGAAAAAGGGGAAGCACACAATGAGCACACAAACGAGCATCCGTTCGTAAAGCAAACAAACCAACGGTACTGACCGAATGGTAGAAAAGCGGTCCCTCCATAGCCAAGGGGAGCAGCTCAACCCAAGTCAACCAAGCATTAGACCTCGCGAAAATGATCGGGCCATAGACAAGAGGGCGGACCCCTCTCAGCAACCAAGCCGTCACGGATCGTAAAGGAAAACGGTGCGTGCGTACACCGAGCATCAACGTCGAGCGACGCGAGCTATAAGAAAGGCGGGGGTCCGGCTACATGAACCCTTTTCCTAACATACTCGATAACAAGATCTTTTGCAAGTTCAGAAGCGAGCAACGGAAGCGTGCGCATACTGAACAGACTCGATGAGACTAGGCGGGGGTTCATTGCTAACCCTTTCCGCGTGCCTTCTATGAGGACTAAATGGAGTGCCATATAGGACTTATTACACCGTGACTCCCTGCCGCAAAGCACAAATATAAACACACCAACAAAAACAGAGCCTCTTTCGAGGGCTTGGCCAGATGCATGTCTAGGTCCTACTTCTCATGTTAAAGGATGATGCGAGAAAGCGATAAAGTGCGAGAGAAGTAAAATGAAACGGGATCAATACCAAACGGATGATGATCCGTAAACTAAGGCGAAGCAAAGCGAAGAAAGTAGAATCCCGCAAGCGAGCTAGCAAAGCAAAAGCAAATAGTCAGCACACCGATTAGCCACAAAAGTGCACAACGATCAACGTATGCATCAAGCATGATCACAATACACCTGCAAGAGGAACAAGCAAACCAAACAAGCAGATATAAAGTAATAGTGATCGTGTCTCCCGGATGAGAACACGATACGGGTGAATAGGATTGTGTTCCGCAAGTGGAACAGAACACACAAGTAACAAGTGTCGATCGGTGACCATCCAAGAGCCTTGCACACTAGCACACAAGTTAGAGATAACAAACATCGCAGTCGGAATTGCGTTATTACCATAAAACGAAAGGAAATCGACAAGTAAGGTAAACATGAAATGGACAATGAAAAATCAAAGAGAAAACAAACATGAATGATCTACAAATTAATGAAAACAAAACATCTAGCAAGATAGCACGTCTCATAAGCTTTCCGACGATATAAAGAACGTGCAAATCGGAGCTACGAGTAAAAAGTTATGTAAGATTGAAGTTAGAAAAGAAAAACACAAAAATACACACAGGAACCGGTTCCTGCATAGGACAACCCGGTTCCCCATATAAAAAACCAGAGAAGCAACATTTCAGAAACCTGGGAACCGGTTCCCACCTAGGGACAACCCGGTTCCTGGTACAAAAACACAGAACCAACAACAATTCAAACAGCTGGGAACCGGTTCCCACCTAGGGACAACCCGGTTCCTGGTACAAAAACACAGAACCAACAACAATTCAAACAGCTGGGAACCGGTTCCCACCTAGGGACAACCCGGTTCCTGGTGCAAAAACACAGGGGGGAAAAAACAACGCAGGAACCGGTTCCCACCTAGGGACAACCCGGTTCCTGGTACAAAAAACCAGAGGATCAGCATTTTGGATTGAGTGGGAACCGGTTCCCGCCTGGGACAACCCGGTTCCTGGCGTATGAAAACAGAATTTTGCACATTTTTGAAACCTTAGAGCCATTCGCACTCAATCCAAAAACGTACCAACTCGAGATTAATCACAAACAAACATCAAATATCGTGGTATACATACATTCACACATCAAATGATCCACATGTCAACAATTATGCTAAGTGCGACGCGTCAAGCAAGGCGAATATCACTCGAAAATGTAGCACATGCATTTATACGAACACGTTGAGTACATCGCAAGTAACGCCAATTATCAACAACAATTATACACTCAAAATCACCAACAAATCACGGATTCAACCACGAATAACACAATTCATCATCAACGGATATCAACCATATGCAATGAACATCAAATCTAATCAAAATCCCCATGAACACGATCAATTCAAGCAAAATGAACAAATTCACCGATCAATCATCATCAATCATCCATAAATCAAGAACAAGGAGTAGATCTAGATTTGAATTCACATAATAATCAACAATTAAGCACTTAGTTCGAGATCCGAAAGCTTACCGAATGAAGATCTAACCGAAGCGCGAACACGAACACGATGCGAACGCGAACACGACACGAACGCGACACGAACTCGAACGAAATCCGGAGGGAGAGAGAGTGAGGGCGCGCGAGATGCAAGGAGAAGAGGAAGAGAAATTCGAACTTCGATCTTGATTCTTCAATCCATGTTCTTGATCTTGATGAAGATTGATGAATCTTGATGAAAGTTTTATGTGATTTGTGGTTTTGATCTATGAAAATTGAGAGAGAATTGAGAAAGTGTTTGTGAAGAAACTTGGTGAATTGAAATTATGAGAGTCCTCCCTTGATTTGTGAAGAGCAAAATGTTTATATATTGTCAATGCGAAATGTCCAAATTGCCCTCGGTGCGTCTCATTTTGGCTCGTTTTTAAGGAAACTCGGTTCGGCTCTCAATTTCGGAACGAAACCAATGCCACTATGAAGATGACCAAATTCTTGACTCGTCTCAATCCAATAAGCGATGAAGAAAATACGCCCGTTTGAATGACGAGAAACGCCAATTCATCTGGTGCGACTGTGCAGAATTTTGTGAGTACCGCTCAAAGAACTCGATAAAACCCTATCTTCGGCTCAGAATCTGAACAGGCATGTGTGACGAAGAAACGAAGCTAACGAAATTTCCAAGAAAATGCCGCCGGAGTGGACTTCATACGATAAAAATCGAAGAAGTTATGAATTTTCAAACTAGGCGCGACATACTTGAAAACACACTTTTTACCGAAACAATGCGACGATCCTTAAAATTCTGGGAATTTCCCGTGCATAATTCGCCTTCGGTCCGAACATATGAAATCTTGGTAATGATGGTATGGAGCTCCAGTTAAATTTTCACGTGAATCCGACGAACGGATTAGGAGATATGAATTTTCCGGGGTCCGAAACCCTACATTCAGCATTGTTTTTCACTATGAAATCCCAAGTAATTTGCAAATCTGGCAACCCTCCTCAAAGAATTGGCTTCCGAGCCAAACACAAAAGTTGTAGATATCGTCGAAACTGTTGGGACAACGCGGGAACTTAGCTCATATCACCTTCCAAATATGACTTGCGAATTTTCTCGTATTTCCACTGTTTAAACCATTTTTCACGCCTTTCTTCTTAAACCCATGAAAACTCTTTATTATTTTTCTTCAATTTTTGAATGACGAAATAAACGTCATTATTAACTTATAACTCCAATAAAGAGGGCAAATTTTGGGGTGCAACAGCTGCCCCTATTCAAACTTCTTGAACATGGCGAGTGAGAAACGAAAGTTTCGAACCGTTGAGGTGGAAGGAGATTGAATACCGGAATGAACTCGAAAATTTGCACTCTTGATCAATAGAAGATTCCGTCTTGTAACAAGAAAGAAATGTACCACCCCGCAGGCAGGGAGAAAAAACTTCAATTGATCTAGATAATAAATATGCTCCAACTTGTGATAAGAAGGAACGGGCACCCACAGGCAGGGGAAAACACTTCAAATGATCTGGGCATCAAGAGAAGGAACATCTCGACTGATCTGGGTATCAGACGTAGTAGATGTCTCCGAACATGCATCGGGATAGATGTCTTAAATCGATCTGGGAATCGAAGGAGATACGCCGGTTGATCTAAACATCAACGGGTAATAAGTATCTCTGATCTGGGAATCTGGGCAGACATCTCTTCTGATGCAATTAAATCATCAGGTAGATATTCCTACTAATCTGGGAATTAGCGGCTAGCTCCTTCGTAAGACCACGGGGATCCGGAGGCGGTTCCTTCAACTGAACAAGTAATCAGGATAGGAACAATATCTCTTCCGAACTGTGTACGCCGGGGAAAGAATGCCTTTAAACTGATCTAGACATGATGCTAGAAAATAAGTAAGACAATCTTCATCTGAAAGACAAAGTCGATCAGGCAAACATCTCCATCTGATCTGATGATATCAGTGGCTTGCTCCTTAGTAAGATCACGGGGATCCGGAGGCGGTTCCTTCAACTAATCTGAAACTGGATATTAGGATAGGAACGGATGTTTCTTCCGAACTGTGTACGCCGGGTAAAGAAAACGTCCTCAACTGATGGTTAGGCATCAGGACTGGGCAAACGAATTTCTTCTTCTGCACGAACTAAATCGTCAGGGAGTAGATATTTCCGACTGATCTGATGTATCAGAGGGCTTGCTCCTTCGTAAGATCTTGGGAGATCCGGAGGCGGTTCCTTCAACTGAGCTGGATATCAGGATAGGAACAAATATCTTCCACCGATCTGGGGGCATCGGGAATAGGAATGTCTTTGAACTAATCTGACCTACGCCAGAAAATAAGTAGAACAATCCTCTTCTGATTCAAAGCATCAGGATAAACGCCTGTAATGACTAGGCGAATATTGCTCTCTAGGGAGCATTTGAATTTGGATAACTTTCCTGCAGAAAGAAACAGATATGATATGACTTATGCATGATGCACGTATGAATGTGTACGGAATAGTGTTCCCGAGAAGGAAGACGTTATACGCTTTTTGAGAATGCAATGCAAATGATGCATGATTCGAACGTTGCTTAGGGAGGCAACGGATGAGCACTGAATTGCTAAAGAAGTCCTGGAGAGAGAGTACGGAACTCTGCGGGGAGGACAAGATGAGTGACCAGGGGTCACAAACTGCGAGCTGGCAAAGATGGATCAGAAATCTGCTGGAGATGATCAAATTTGGATGCGAGCTCTGTTTGAGGAATAAATCCTGCTTGGGGATAAGAACATCCCACTGGAATGCTTGGGGAATACCCTGGAAACTTCACTGGAGAAGCAAAATCTCGACATACTGGGGATGTGGAGATAAGAGCAAGTCATGGGGACAACTCTGATGGGGAAGTGACCAACTTGCTTGTATAGGACGCATTCAGCTGGGGAAATCCTTGAAGGAAAACAGATTCTGCTGAGGATGCATGTGAATCTTTGCTGAGGAAAGAAGCTCAGTGGGGAAGATGGATACTTCTGCACAGCAATCTGCTAGGGATATGAGAGATCCGCTGGGGGATAAGGAACTTAGCATAAGAACCTTTTGTTAAGGCAACTCCACCAGGGAATAAGATAACTCTTCTGGGGAAAACAGGTCAATCTGTTGGGGAGAGAAAACATCTCTACTGGGGAGAATGAGGAACTCGGTCAAGGAACCTCATTAAGAGCTTGCCGGAGAATTAGATACCATCCAATCATGACTCAACTAGGGAGAAGACATTCCGTCGGGGAATAAGGCTTCTGGAGCATAGAGAATGCATCAAAATGTGCTTTGATGAGGATATGAGAATCTTGGAACAAAGAAAGTCTCATCCAGATATACTCAGCTGGGGAATGCGAATCTCTCATTAGGATGCACTCGGCTGGGGAGTAAGAATCTCTCATAGCTATGTCTGCCAATATGCCGATGCGAAGCGCTTGCAAGGACGTACCTGCGAGACAAACAAGTGAAAAATGCCCCAGGATATAGCATGACATCTTGGCCTGCCATCCTGGTCACACAAGACTTTGAAGTAATTTCAAAGATTTTATCATTTCGAATCATGTATTGTAAAAGCAATGCAGTTTTCATATGCAAAGTTTAACACAAATCCAGGACGTTTTATGCAAACAAAACAGTAAAAGAAAACAGCTATTTAAGATAAAGAGATTTTTATTAATTGCGAACAGAATGCTCGTAAAAGAGCGAACACATTTCAGAAGTAGTTCCTAGTAAGAGGTAACCACACATTTATTGAGTACAAGAGAAATGGCAATGTGAAAACGGATATCCATTGATTCCGATCCCGCTATCACTTTTATAACCTTGACGTTCTCATCTCCTTGCTTTGGAAGACCGTACTCATTAGGATTGATCACTGCCCGATCTGATAATGTCACCAAACTTGTGGACCCGACGGGTTTGTGAATGCTTTTAGGGATTTGAGCTGCCAGGTGCAAACTCAAGAACACGGAGTCTTGCTTATCCCTCGGTCGGGAGCCCTAAACAAAGTGATTGGATGTTGTGAATGCTTTAGGGATTTGAGCTGCCAGGTGCGAACTCAAGAACTCGGAGTCTTGCTTATCCCTCGGTCGGGAGCCCTAAGCATGTATGAAGAGTGATTGCCAAGGTGGCATGCAAGATGTAGTCATTCGCTTTTGTCCCTTTTTGCCTAAGTCGCCCTTTCGGGTTTTCAACTTAGCGGGTATACTCGTTTCTTTTTCATTCTTTTGCCTGATTCATTTCCTTTTCTTTTCTTTTTTCTTTTTTTCTTCTTTTCTTTTTTCTTTTTTTTATCAGGTCTATGCGAAGTATTTTTTGACTACATCCGCGTTCACAGGGTGCGGAAAGTTCTCGCCATCCATCGTTGCAAGCATCATGGCACCGCCAGAGAACACTTTCTGCACAACAAAGGGGCCTTCATACGTCGGAGTCCACTTGCCTCGAGGATCACCTTGAGGGAGAATGATTCTTTTGAGTACCAGATCGCCCGGTTTGTAGCTTTGAGGTCGTACCCGCTTGTCAAAAGCTTTTCTCATCTTCCTTTGGTACACCTGACCATGTCCAATAGCCGCTAAGCGTTTCTCATCAATGAGGTTCAACTGATCCATCCGATTCTGTACCCATTCTGACTCGTCAAGCTCGACGTCTTTCATAATCCTCAAGGAAGGAATCTCAACTTCAACAGGCAGTACTGCTTCCATACCATAAACCAGTGAGAAAGGAGTTGCCCTAGTCGATGTACGCACAGAGGTACGATAACCATGCAAAGCGAAAGGTAACATCTCGTGCCAATCTCGGTAAGTCACTACCATCTTCTGCACAATCTTCTTAATGTTCTTGTTGGCCGCTTCAACAGCGCCATTCATCTTTGGACGATACGGAGAAGAGTTGTGATGCTTGATCTTGAAGGACTCACAAAGCTCCTTCATCAACTTGTTATTGAGATTTGATCCATTACCGTAATGATCTTTTCAGGAATCCCATAACGACAGATTATGTTGTGCTTGATAAAACGAGTAATCACTTGCTTGGTAACATTCGCATACGATGCGGCTTCAACCCACTTGGTGAAGTAATCGATGGCAACCAAAATGAAGCGATGTCCATTAGAAGCAGTAGGCTTAATCTCTCCAATCATGTCAATGCCCCACATTGCGAAAGGCCACGGAGAAGTCAAGACATTCAAAGGCACAGGCGGCACGTGCACTTTATCAGCATAGATCTGGCACTTGTGACAAATTCTGACATGGTTATGACAATCAGTTTCCATAGTGGACCAATAGTAACCAGCCCTCAAGATCTTCTTAGCCATTGTATGCCCACTAGAATGGGTACCAAACTCGCCTTCGTGCATTTCCTCTATAATTTTCGAAGCTTCTTCCTTAACAACACATCGGAGCAACACACCGTCATGATGCCTCTTGTACAATACACCACCATTAAGGTAGAACTTAGCTGCAAACCTTCTCAGAAACTTCTTATCAGTCACCGACACTTCGGGAGGATACTCTTGAGTTTCGAGGAACTTTTTGATATCATGATACCAGGGATTACCATCTAATTCGACATCAGCTTCAAAGCAAAATGCTGGTTCATCCAACCAGTTAATGGTGATATTAGGCGCTTCATTGGCCCATTTCACTTTGAACATGGAAGCCAACGTAGCGAGAGCATCACCAAGATTGTTCTCTTCTCTAGAAATATGCTCGAATGTGATCTCATCAAAGTACGAAATAAGTCTCATCACATGCTCCCTGTATGGAATCAGATTCTGATGGCGAGTTTCCCAATCTCCATTGATCTGGCAAATAACAAGATTGGAATCCCCATAAACTTTCAAGTACTTGATTCGCAAATCGATCGCAGCTTCAATACCATAGATGCAAGCTTCATACTCAGCCATGTTATTAGTGCAATCAAAACAGATTCTGGCTGTAAACGGAATATGAAAACCTGAAGGAGACGTAATTACAGCTCCAACACCATTCCCGAGTGCATTAGAGGCACCATCGAACACGAGCGTCCATCGCGATCCTGGTTCGGGTCCTTCTTCTGGTCCAGGAATGTTACAATCTCTGATATACAGGACATCCTCATCGGGAAATTCAAACTTCATCGGTTCATAATCTTCAACAGGCTGGTGCGCAAGATAATCCGCCAACACACTACCTTTAATGGCCTTCTGGGTAGTATATTGGATATCATATTCAGTCAAAATCATTTGCCACCTGGCTACTCTTCCGGAAAGAGCGGGCTTCTCAAAAACATACTTGATAGGATCCATCTTGGAAATCAATAGGGTGGTGTGAACCAACATATACTGCCTCAACCGGCGAGCAGCCCACACCAAAGCACAGCAAGTTTTCTCGAGCAGTGAGTATCGAGATTCACAGTCGGTAAACTTTTTGCTAAGGTAGTATATTGCATGCTCTTTTCGGCCAGACTCGTCATGTTGACCCAGCACACATCCCATTGAATTTTCAAGAACTGTGAGGTACATAATCAAAGGCCTTCCTGGAACTGGAGGCATTAGTATCGGAGGTTCCTGCAAATACTCTTTCACTTTTTCAAATGCTTTTTGACAATCATTATTCCACCTGGCCGTCTGATCTTTTCTTAGTAATTTGAATATTGGTTCACAAGTGGCCGTAAGATGAGAGATGAATCTAGCAATGTAGTTCAATCTCCCTAAGAAACCACGAACCTCTTTTTCTGTTCTCGGCTCAGGCATCTCTTGTATAGCTTTAATTTTTGCAGGATCGACCTCAATACCTTTCCCACTAACAACAAAACCCAACAGTTTTCCGGATCGCACTCCGAAAGTGCATTTGTTTGGATTCAACCTCAGTCTGAATTCCCGAAGCCCTTCAAACAACTTCTGCAAGTGAACCAAGTGCTCTTCTTCATTGTGAGACTTCGCAATCATGTCGTCAACATACACTTCAATCTCTTTGTGAATCATGTCGTGAAAAAGAGTCACCATGGCACGCTGATACGTTGCCTCTGCGTTTTTCAACCCAAAAGGCATGACTTTATAGCAAAAAGTTCCCCATGGTGTAATAAACGTTGTTTTCTCCATGTCCTCTGGTGCCATCTTTATCTGATTGTACCCAGAGAAGCCATCCATGAAGGAAAACACTTTGAAAGGAGCAGTATTATCCACCAACACATCAATATGGGGAAGAGGGAAATCATCTTTCGGACTCGCCCTATTCAGATCTCTGTAGTCAACACACATCCTGACCTTTCCGTCCTTCTTAGGTACAGGAACAATATTCGCAACCCACGGCGGGTAATTCACAACTTGCAGAAAGCCAGCATCAAACTGTTTCTCAACCTCTTTCTTAATCTTCTCAGACATATCTGGGCGAGTCCTTCGAAGCTTCTGCTTAACAGGAGGACTATCTTCCTTGAGAGGTAGACGGTGTACCACAATATCTGTATCAAGACCTGGCATATCCTCGTAGGACCAAGCAAAGATGTCCGCATACTCTTTCAACATAACAATAAGCCTCTGCTTCACACTATTCTCAAGCGCAGCCCCTATCTTGACTTCTCGGACTTGCTCTTTAGTACCAACATTTACCATCTCGATTACCTCTTGATGTGGCTGAATCGCTTTCTTTTCCTGTTTCAACAATCTAGCCAATTCGTCGGGGAGATCACAATCTTCATAAGCTTCCTCCTCGGCTTGGTAGATCGGATTGTCAAAATCATAATGAGCAATAGCGGAATTGTTACCAATGGAATCCGTGGTGGTGAACATCTGCATGATTGATGTTTTTATTTTAGTTTTATTTTTATTAAGCTATGTGCAAGTGTGTGCAAAAAAACATTGCCATTTAAAGGAAAAAGTTAAAAGAAAGACAAAGAGCAAAACATTTGAATGCAAAAACGTCCTTTTATTTCATGATTAACTTTGAAAAATGCGAACTGCATGGCCCTACAAATGATTCACTACGCCTTGGGCAGAACGTAGGAATTATGTCATGATAAGAAAAGTAAAAACAAGGAATTTACTCCTGAGCTTGTGTAACTTGGATGACATCTTCGATTGTCCAGTTGCAAGGCATCTCTCCAGGAATACTTGGACGAATCCAACTATCAAAGTCACAATCACTGTCCACTTCTTCACCATTGACAATGGCATGAACCTGGCCGTCTTGAATGACACCACCACTCACAAACTTGATCGGGCTAAGGACACTATACTTGGGCGATGCATTCTGCTTTCCAGGATTGAAACCGAGACCATTCTTGTCAAATTTGGGACGCACGTCAATTACTTGCCCCCAACCTTCCACTCTTCCAGTTTTGACAACAACCTGTGCGTCTTTTAGGGAAGACATGACCGTTTCTGGCTTCGTTATCTCATAAGGAGGAGTTCTCACAGCATTCACAGCTTCAAACGCTTGGAATGGTGTCTCATGTATTTCGCCTTCGATCTCTACATATCGGAAAGAGGACAAGTGACTCACGACGTAATCCTCTTCACCACAAACCGTCACCACTTTACCGTCAACCGGATACTTCAACTTCTGATGAAGAGTGGATGTCACAGCGCCAGCCTTGTGAATCCACGGTCGTCCCAACAGACAACAGTAAGCAGGTTAAATATCCATCACGTAAAAGGTTGTGGTAAAGATCTGAGGACCCACTTGGATTGGTAGATCTACCTCTCCGAATACAGACCTCCTTGAACCGTCAAAAGCGCGCACCACCAACTCACTCGGCCTTAACTCAACACCAGCATAGTCAATTCGCATGAGGGCCGACTTGGGAAGTACATTCAAAGAAGGCCCAGTATCAACCAAAACACGGGACAAAGTCGTCCCCTTACATTCAATCGAAATGTGCAAAGCCTTGTTATGGTTTCTTCCTTCTGGAGGAAGATCACGATCCGTAAATCCCAAACCGTTCCCAGCGGAGATATTATTGGCTACCGCCTCTAACTGATTCACAGATATTTCATGCGGAACGTAAGCACCATTCAGAATTCTCAAGAGAGCATCCCTATGACCTTCTGAACACATCAACCGTTGCAAGATGGAAATCTTTGACTGGGTCTGACCCAACTGCTCAACAACCTTGTAATCAGACTTCCTGATGATTCTCAATAATTCCTCCACATCCTTGGAAGACACAGCACTATCAGGTGCCCCACTCTGAATCGGAGAATTCTGGACATCAGTCACATGGAATTTTGCAAGTGCTTTAGGGATTCGAGCAATGCGGATGGTGCAATGCTCAAGATAGACAATGTCTTGCTTATCCCTCGTTCGGGAGCCCCAAGCAATTTCAAAGATTTGCGGATCATAACATCATAACCAGGTGCCCTAGAATAGAACTCACACCTAGTGTCATCGTCATCAAGCAGAGAACTTGCAAACATCAATACAGTACGGAGCTTAACCAGTTGCAAATAAAGCAAGCATGGAAGCAAATGAGCATAAGACAAGTCTTCAAAAAGAACCCCAAATGAGCTTTCCTCTTGATCACCCCACAAAGTTGTTTCATGACCGATCTTTGAACATACATTAAGAACAAATCAAGTCTCTGAGTCTGGTGAGAATACCAAGTCTGAATAAGAGATCCTCGATCTTGAACACCTGTTATACATGAGATGTATGAGATGCATGATATGAATGCAATGCCATGTTCATTCAATTTCCAAGGAATCCTCGTGTTTTGATTTTTTGACAAGCAAGAGATGGAAAAGCTCGACACGAGGCTTAAAGATATGATTCCTTTGAAATGGAAGGAACATGTATGCTAGTTAGTTATTTTTTGTACATCATATTTTGGAAAGTAAATATGCAATGATGCAAAGTGGTGGGACTTGTTGCCGCCCACCAGGCATTCTAGACTGCCGGTAACACACATAATACAGAGCCAAAGGTTCGGCCCCCAAATGGTACACCATACGGAACATAGAATGTCAATCCACGGAGCCAAAGCCCATAGTCAACAACACACTGGAACAAAACACAGACTACCACTCGAACAAGCACCATAGTATCCCACGAACAGGAACCAACAGTATACTCGAACAAGAACAGCGGTAACCCACGAACAAGAACAGCGGTAACCCTCGAACAAGAACCAAAGTCACCATCAGTGTACCTGTTATATAATCATTGATTCTCGCCCCACTCACGGGTAAATC
This sequence comes from Vicia villosa, assembly GCF_029867415.1. Classification (NCBI taxonomy): domain Eukaryota; kingdom Viridiplantae; phylum Streptophyta; class Magnoliopsida; order Fabales; family Fabaceae; genus Vicia; species Vicia villosa. Next base: position 162,418,558 of record NC_081180.1, read on the forward strand.
TAGGCCAAGGTAGGTCAAAAAGCCAACAGAGGATCGAATGTAGGCGTTATCATACGATATTGCCTCATTCCACCAAGCTCTGCCCGTGGATACGTGATCAGATCAATCAGGCATACGCCTTCTGTCCGTCACGGCCACTCTATTCCTAGTTCCTATGGTATCACTCATAGCCTGGGTATTGGGCCTTTTACCTCTTGAAACACCCACCCACAGATAGAAATCCAGACAGTCCAGAATATGATGCAGAAAAGTAAAAGCGCACATAGAATGCAATGCAAACAGGTAAATATGCAAAGCAGTAAAAACACTCAAAGATAAACACACAAGCGCTAGGATCGACTCGCCGAGTCCGGACCCGCAATAGGTCAAGACGTCCCCAGCAGAGTCGCCAGCTGTCGCTACCGCGAAAATTAACAGAGTCGCCACTAACATATTTATCCTGAAAAGGAAGGGAATGCCAGCAAACCACAAAACAAAACAACGGTCTCACGACCAGAGAAAAAGGGTAAGGGAGTCGGTTACGCGAGGGGAAGGTATTAGCACCCCACGCGCCCATCGTACTCGATGGTATCCACGCTTATGTCTAAATCTATGGGTGTGTAAGCAAACTACGCTAATCTGGACTAAAATGAATGCAGAATGTAGGGAAAAGAAAGGATTGTGCTCGCACGGGCCCTACCCCGCTGCCTACGTATCCGTTTTGCGGAATCAGAGGTACCGTAGCTCGGCTAACTAATTTTTGTTTGTTTTGTGTTTTTTAGGTGAACGAGTTACATTCACACTCCGCTGCTCGACCTTTGGAGACTTATGCTTGGGAATGGAGCGGAAATAACAAGCTCTTAAGAAAAGAAAATCAAAGAGTGTGGTTTGTGTTTTAAAAGATGCATGAGGAAAACCTAAGCTAAGGGGGAAAGCTTGCTACCTAATGTTATCATACAAAGGGTATAAGTCTAAACTAAACTAACAACCTATGAGAAAAAGGGGAAGCACACAATGAGCACACAAACGAGCATCCGCTCGTAAAGCAAACAAACCAACGGTACTGACCGAATGGTAGAAAAGCGGTCCCTCCATAGCCAAGGGGAGCAGCTCAACCCAAGTCAACCAAGCATTAGACCTCGCGAAAATGATCGGGCCATAGACAAGAGGGTGGACCCCTCTCAGCAACCAAGCCGTCACGGATCGTAAAGGAAAACGGTGCGTGCGTACACCGAGCATCAACGTCGAGCGACGCGAGCTATAAGAAAGGCGGGGGTCCGGCTACATGAACCCTTTTCCTGACATACTCGATAACAAGATCTTTTGCAAGTTCAGAAGCGAGCAACGCGAAGCGTGCGCATACTGAACAGACTCGATGAGACTAGGCGGGGGTTGATTGCTAACCCTTTCCGCGTGCCTTCCATGAGGACTTAACGGAGTGCCATATAGGACTTATTACACCGTGACTCCCTGCCACAAAGCACAAATATAAACACACCAACAAAAACAGAGCCTCTTTCGAGGGCTTGGCCAGATGCATGTCTAGTTCCTACTTCTCATGTTAAAGGATGATGCGAGAAAGCGATAAAGTGCGAGAAAAGTAAAATGAAACGGGATCAATACCAAACGGATGATGATCCGTAAACTAAGGCGAAGCAAAGCGAAGAAAGTAGAATCCCGCAAGCGAGCTAGCAAAGCAAAAGCAAATAGTCAGCACACCGATTAGCCACAAAAGCGCACAACGATCAACGTATGCATCAAGCATGATCACAATACACCTGCAAGAGGAACAAGCAAACCAAACAAGCAGATATAAAGTAATAGTGATTGTGTCTCCCGGATGAGAACACGATACGGGTGAATAGGATTGTGTTCCGCAAGTGGAACAGAACACACAAGTAACAAGTGTCGATCGGTGACCATCCAAGAGCCTTGCACACTAGCACACAAGTTAGAGATAACAAACATCGCAGTCGGAATTGCGTTATTACCATAAAACGAAAGGAAATCGACAAGTAAGGTAAACATGAAATGGACAATGAAAAATCAAAGAGAAAACAAACATGAATGATCTACAAATTAATGAAAACAAAACATCTAGCAAGATAGCACGTCTCATAAGCTTTCCGACGATATAAAGAACGTGCAAATCGGAGCTACGAGTAAAAAGTTATGTAAGATTGAAGTTAGAAGGGAAAAACACAAAAATACACACAGGAACCGGTTCCTGCATAGGACAACCCGGTTCCCCATATAAAAAACCAGAGAAGCAACATTTCAGAAACCTGGGAACCGGTTCCCACCTAGGGACAACCCGGTTCCTGGTACAAAAACACAGAGAGTCAAAATTTCAGAAAACTGGGAACCGGTTCCCACCTAGGGACAACCCGGTTCCTGGTACAAAAACACAGAACCAACAACAATTCAAACAGCTGGGAACCGGTTCCCACCTAGGGACAACCCGGTTCCTGGTGCAAAAACACAGGGGAAAAAACAACGCAGGAACCGGTTCCCACCTAGGGACAACCCGGTTCCTGGTACAAAAAACCAGAGGATCAGCATTTTGGATTGAGTGGGAACCGGTTCCCGCCTAGGACAACCCGGTTCCTGGCGTATGAAAACAGAATTTTGCACATTTTTGAAACCTTAGAGCCATTCGCACTCAATCCAAAAACGTACCAACTCGAGATTAATCACAAACAAACATCAAATATCGTGGTATACATACATTCACACATCAAATGATCCACATGTCAACAATTATGCTAAGTGCGACGCGTCAAGCAAGGCGAATATCACTCGAAAATGTAGCACATGCATTTATACGAACACGTTGAGTACATCGCAAGTAACGCCAATTATCAACAACAATTATACACACAAAATCACCAACAAATCACGGATTCAACCACGAATAACACAATTCATCATCAACGGATATCAACCATATGCAATGAACATCAATTCTAATCAAAATCCCCATGAACACAATCAATTCAAGCAAAATGAACAAATTCACCGATCAATCATCATCAATCATCCATAAATTAAGAACAAGGAGTAGATCTAGATTTGAATTCACATAATAATCAACAATTAAGCACTTAGTTCGAGATCCGAAAGCTTACCGAATGAAGATCTAACCGAAGCGCGAACACGAACACGATGCGAACGCGAACACAACACGAACGCGACACGAACTCGAACGAAATCCGGAGGGAGAGAGAGTGAGGGCGCGCGAGATGCAAGGAGAAGAGGAAGAGAAATTCGAACTTCGATCTTGATTCTTCAATCCATGTTCTTGATCTTGATGAAGATTGATGAATCTTGATGAAAGTTTTATGTGATTTGTGGTTTTGATCTATGAAAATTGAGAGAGAATTGAGAAAGTGTTTGTGAAGAAACTTGGTGAATTGAAATTATGAGAGTCCTCCCTTGATTTGTGAAGAGCAAAATGTTTATATATTGTCAATGCGAAATGTCCAAATTGCCCTCGGTGCGTCTCATTTTGGCTCGTTTTTAAGGAAACTCGGTTCGGCTCTCAATTTCGGAACGAAACCAATGCCACTATGAAGATGACCAAATTCTTGACTCGTCTCCGCCAGAACCGTCTCAATCCAATAAGCGATGAAGAAAATACGCCCGTTTGAATGACGAGAAACGCCAATTCATCTGGTGCGACTGTGCAGAATTTTGTGAGTACCGCTCAAAGAACTCGATAAAACCCTATCTTCGGCTCAGAATCTGAACAGGCATGTGTGACGAAGAAACGAAGCTAACGAAATTTCCAAGAAAATGCCGCCGGAGTGGACTTCATACGATAAAAATCGAAGAAGTTATGAATTTTCAAACTAGGCGCGACATACTTGAAAACACACTTTTTACCGAAACAATGCGACGATCCTTAAAATTCTGGGAATTTCCCGTGCATAATTCGCCTTCGGTCCGAACATATGAAATCTTGGTAATGATGGTATGGAGCTCCAGTTAAATTTTCAAGTGAATCCGACGAACGGATTAGGAGATATGAATTTTCCGAGGTCCGAAACCCTACATTCAGCATTGTTTTTCACTATGAAATCCCAAGTAATTTGCAAATCTGGCAACCCTCCTCAAAGAATTGGCTTCCGAGCCGAACACAAAAGTTGTAGATATCGTCGAAACTGTTGGGACAACGCGGGAACTTAGCTCATATCACCTTCCAAATATGACTTGCGAATTTTCTCGTATTTCCACTGTTTAAACCATTTTTCACGCCTTTCTTCTTAAACCCATGAAAACTCTTTATTATTTTTCTTCAATTTTTGAATGACGAAATAAACGTCATTATTAACTTATAACTCCAATAAAGAGGGCAAATTTTGGGGTGCAACAGCTGCCCCTATTCAAACTTCTTGAACCTGGCGAGTGAGAAACGAAAGTTTCGAACCGTTGAGGTGGAAGGAGATTGAATACCGGAATGAACTCGAAAATTTGCACTCTTGATCAATAGAAGATTCCGTCTTGTAACAAGAAAGAAATGTACCACCCCGCAGGCAGGGAGAAAAAACTTCAATTGATCTAGATAATAAATATGCTCCAACTTGTGATAAGAAGGAACGGGCACCCACAGGCAGGGGAAAACACTTCAAATGATCTGGGCATCAAGAGAAGGAACATCTCGACTGATCTGGGTATCAGACGTAGTAGATGTCTCCGAACATGCATCGGGATAGATGTCTTAAATCGATCTGGGAATCGAAGGAGATACGCCGGTTGATCTGAACATCAACGGGTAATAAGTATCTCTGATCTGGGAATCTGGGCAGACATCTCTTCTGATGCAATTAAATCATCAGGTAGATATTCCTACTAATCTGGGAATTAGCGGCTAGCTCCTTCGTAAGACCACGGGGATCCGGAGGCGGTTCCTTCAACTGAACAAGTAATCAGGATAGGAACAATATCTCTTCCGAACTGTGTACGCCGGGGAAAGAATGCCTTTAAACTGATCTAGACATGATGCTAGAAAATAAGTAAGACAATCTTCATCTGAAAGACAAAGTCGATCAGGCAAACATCTCCATCTGATCTGATATCAGTGGCTTGCTCCTTAGTAAGATCACGGGGATCCGGAGGCGGTTCCTTCAACTAATCTGAAACTGGATATTAGGATAGGAACGGATGTTTCTTCCGAACTGTGTACGCCGGGTAAAGAAAACGTCCTCAACTGATGGTTAGGCATCAGGACTGGGCAAACGAATTTCTTCTTCTGCACGAACTAAATCGTCAGGGAGTAGATATTTCCGACTGATCTGATGTATCAGAGGGCTTGCTCCTTCGTAAGATCTTGGGAGATCCGGAGGCGGTTCCTTCAACTGAGCTGGATATCAGGATAGGAACAAATATCTTCCACCGATTTGGGGGCATCGGGAATAGGAATGTCTTTGAACTAATCTGAGCTACGCCAGAAAATAAGTAGAACAATCCTCTTCTGATTCAAAGCATCAGGATAAACGCCTGTAATGACTAGGCGAATATTGCTCTCTAGGGAGCATTTGAATTTGGATAACTTTCCTGCAGAAAGAAACAGATATGATATGACTTATGCATGATGCACGTATGAATGTGTACGGAATAGTGTTCCCGAGAAGGAAGACGCTATACGCTTTTTGAGAATGCAATGCAAATGATGCATGATTCTAACGTTGCTTAGGGAGGCAACGGATGAGCACTGAATTGCTGAAGAAGTCTTGGAGAGAGAGTACGGAACTCTGCGGGGAGGACAAGATGAGTGACCAGGGGTCACAAACTGCGAGCTGGCAAAGATGGATCAGAAATCTGCTGGAGATGATCAAATTTGGATGCGAGCTCTGTTTGAGGAATAAATCCTGCTTGGGGATAAGAACATCCCACTGGAATGCTTGGGGAATACCCTGGAAACTTCACTGGAGAAGCAAAATCTCGACATACTGGGGATGTGGAGATAAGAGCAAGTCATGGGGACAACTCTGATGGGGAAGTGACCAACTTGCTTGTATAGGACGCATTCAGCTGGGGAAATCCTTGAAGGAAAACAGATTCTGCTGAGGATGCATGTGAATCTTTGCTGAGGAAAGAAGCTCAGTGGGGAAGATGGATACTTCTGCACAGCAATCTGCTAGGGATATGAGAGATCCGCTGGGGGATAAGGAACTTAGCATAAGAACCTTTTGTTAAGGCAACTCCACCAGGGAATAAGATAACTCTTCTGGGGAAAACAGGTCAATCTGTTGGGGAGAGAAAACAGCTCTGCTGGGGAGAATGAGGAACTCGGTCAAGGAACCTCATTAAGAGCTTGCCGGAGAATTAGATACCATCCAATCATGACTCAACTAGGGAGAAGACATTCCGTCGGGGAATAAGGCTTCTGGAGCATAGAGAATGTATCAAGATGTGCTTTGATGAGGATATGAGAATCTTGGAACAAAGAAAGTCTCATCCAGATATACTCAGCTGGGGAATGAGAATCTCTCATTAGGATGCACTCGGCTGGGGAGTGAGAATCTCTCATAGCTATGTCTGCCAATATGCCGATGCGAAGCGCTTGCAAGGACGTACCTGCGAGACAAACAAGTGAAAAATGCCCCAGGATATAGCATGACATCTTGGCCTGCCATCCTGGTCACACAAGACTTTGAAGTAATTTCAAAGATTTTATCATTTCGAATCATGTATTGTAAAAGCAATGCAGTTTTCATATGCAAAGTTTAACACAAATCCAGGACGTTTTATGCAAACAAAACAGTAAAAGAAAACAGCTATTTAAGATAAAGAGATTTTTATTAATTGCGAACAGAATGCTCGTAAAAGAGCGAACACATTTCAGAAGTAGTTCCTAGTAAGAGGTAACCACACATTTATTGAGTACAAGAGAAATGGCAATGTGAAAACGGATATCCATTGATTCCGATCCCGCTATCACTTTTATAACCTTGACGTTCTCATCTCCTTGCTTTGGAAGACCGTACTCATTAGGATTGATCACTGCCCGATCTGATAATGTCACCAAACTTGTGGACCCGACGGGTTTGTGAATGCTTTTAGGGATTTGAGCTGCCAGGTGCAAACTCAAGAACACGGAGTCTTGCTTATCCCTCGGTCGGGAGCCCTAAACAAAGTGATTGGATGTTGTGAATGCTTTAGGGATTTGAGCTGCCAGGTGCGAACTCAAGAACTCGGAGTCTTGCTTATCCCTCGGTCGGGAGCCCTAAGCATGTATGAAGAGTGATTGCCAAGGTGGCATGCAAGATGTAGTCATTCGCTTTTGTCCCTTTTTGCCTAAGTCGCCCTTTCGGGTTTTCAACTTAGCGGGTATACTCGTTTCTTTTTCATTCTTTTGCCTGATGCATTTCCTTTTCTTTTCTTTTTTCTTTTTTTCTTCTTTTCTTTTTTCTTTTTTTTTATCAGGTCTATGCGAAGTATTTTTTGACTACATCCGCGTTCACAGGGTGCGGAAAGTTCTCGCCATCCATCGTTGCAAGCATCATGGCACCGCCAGAGAACACTTTCTGCACAACAAAGGGGCCTTCATACGTCAGAGTCCACTTGCCTCGAGGATCACCTTGAGGGAGAATGATTCTTTTGAGTACCAGATCGCCCGGTTTGTAGCTTTGAGGTCGTACCCGCTTGTCAAAAGCTTTTCTCATCTTCCTTTGGTACACCTGACCATGTCCAATAGCCGCTAAGCGTTTCTCATCAATGAGGTTCAACTGATCCATCCGATTCTGTACCCATTCTGACTCGTCAAGCTCGACGTCTTTCATAATCCTCAAGGAAGGAATCTCAACTTCAACAGGCAGTACTGCTTCCATACCATAAACCAGTGAGAAAGGAGTTGCCCTAGTCGATGTACGCACAGAGGTACGATAACCATGCAAAGCGAAAGGTAACATCTCGTGCCAATCTCGGTAAGTCACTACCATCTTCTGCACAATCTTCTTAATGTTCTTGTTGGCCGCTTCAACAGCGCCATTCATCTTTGGACGATACGGAGAAGAGTTGTGATGCTTGATCTTGAAGGACTCACAAAGCTCCTTCATCAACTTGTTATTGAGATTTGATCCATTACCGTAATGATCTTTTCAGGAATCCCATAACGACAGATTATGTTGTGCTTGATAAAACGAGTAATCACTTGCTTGGTAACATTCGCATACGATGCGGCTTCAACCCACTTGGTGAAGTAATCGATGGCAACCAAAATGAAGCGATGTCCATTAGAAGCAGTAGGTTTAATCTCTCCAATCATGTCAATGCCCCACATTGCGAAAGGCCACGGAGAAGTCAAGACATTCAAAGGCACAGGCGGCACGTGCACTTTATCAGCATAGATCTGGCACTTGTGACAAATTCTGACATGGTTATGACAATCAGTTTCCATAGTGGACCAATAGTAACCAGCCCTCAAGATCTTCTTAGCCATTGTATGCCCACTAGAATGGGTACCAAACTCGCCTTCGTGCATTTCCTCTATAATTTTCGAAGCTTCTTGCTTAACAACACATCGGAGCAACACACCGTCATGATGCCTCTTGTACAATACACCACCGTTAAGGTAGAACTTAGCTGCAAACCTTCTCAGAAACTTCTTATCAGTCACCGACGCTTCGGGAGGATACTCTTGAGTTTCGAGGAACTTTTTGATATCATGATACCAGGGATTACCATCTAATTCGACATCAGCTTCAAAGCAAAATGCTGGTTCATCCAACCTGTTAATGGTGATATTAGGCGCTTCATTGGCCCATTTCACTTTGAACATGGAAGCCAACGTAGCGAGAGCATCACCAAGATTGTTCTCTTCTCTAGAAATATGCTCAAATGTGATCTCATCAAAGTACGAAATGAGTCTCATCACATGCTCCCTGTATGGAATCAGATTCTGATGGCGAGTTTCCCAATCTCCACTGATCTGGCAAATAACAAGATTGGAATCCCCATAAACTTTCAAGTACTTGATTCGCAAATCGATCGCAGCTTCAATACCATAGATGCAAGCTTCATACTCAGCCATGTTATTAGTGCAATCAAAACAGATTCTGGCTGTAAACGGAATATGAAAACCTGAAGGAGACGTAATTACAGCTCCAACACCATTCCCGAGTGCATTAGAGGCACCATCGAACACGAGCGTCCATCGCGATCCTGGTTCGGGTCCTTCTTCTGGTCCAGGAATGTTACGATCTCTGTTATACAGGACATCCTCATCGGGAAATTCAAACTTCATCGGTTCATAATCTTCAACAGGCTGGTGCGCAAGATAATCCGCCAACACACTACCTTTAATGGCCTTCTGGGTAGTATATTGGATATCATATTCAGTCAAAATCATTTGCCACCTGGCTACTCTTCGAAAAGAGCGGGCTTCTCAAAAACATACTTGATAGGATCCATCTTGGAAATCAATAGGGTGGTGTGAACCAACATATACTGCCTCAACCGGCGAGCAGCCCACACCAAAGCACAGCAAGTTTTCTCGAGCAGTGAGTAACGAGATTCACAGTCGGTAAACTTTTTGCTAAGGTAGTATATTGCATGCTCTTTTCGGCCAGACTCGTCATGTTGACCCAGCACACATCCCATTGAATTTTCAAGAACTGTGAGGTACATAATCAAAGGCCTTCCTGGAACTGGAGGCATTAGTATCGGAGGTTCCTGCAAATACTCTTTCACTTTTTCAAATGCTTTTTGACAATCATTATTCCACCTGGCCGTCTGATCTTTTCTTAGTAATTTGAATATTGGTTCACAAGTGGCCGTAAGATGAGAGATGAATCTAGCAATGTAGTTCAATCTCCCTAAGAAACCACGAACCTCTTTTTCTGTTCTCGGCTCAGGCATCTCTTGTATAGCTTTTATTTTTGCAGGATCGACCTCAATACCTTTCCCACTAACAACAAAACCCAACAGTTTTCCGGATCGCACTCCGAAAGTGCATTTGTTTGGATTCAACCTCAGTCTGAATTCCCGAAGCCCTTCAAACAACTTCTACAAGTGAACCAAGTGCTCTTCTTCATTGTGAGACTTCGCAATCATGTCGTCAACATACACTTCAATCTCTTTGTGAATCATGTCGTGAAAAAGAGTCACCATGGCACGCTGATACGTTGCCTCTGCGTTTTTCAACCCAAAAGGCATGACTTTATAGAAAAAAGTTCTCCATGGTGTAATAAACGTTGTTTTCTCCATGTCCTTTGGTGCCATCTTTATCTGATTGTACCCAGAGAAGCCATCCATGAAGGAAAACACTTTGAAAGGAGCAGTATTATCCACCAACACATCAATATGGGGAAGAGGGAAATCATCTTTCGGACTCGCCCTATTCAGATCTCTGTAGTCAACACACATCCTGACCTTTCCGTCCTTCTTAGGTACAGGAACAATATTCGCAACCCACGGCGGGTAATTCACAACTTGCAGAAAGCCAGCATCAAACTGTTTCTCAACCTCTTTCTTAATCTTCTCAGACATATCTGGGCGAGTCCTTCGAAGCTTCTGCTTAACAGGAGGACTATCTTCCTTGAGAGGTAGACGGTGTACCACAATATCTGTATCAAGACCTGGCATATCCTCGTAGGACCAAGCAAAGATGTCCGCATACTCTTTCAACATAACAATAAGCCTCTGCTTCACACTATTCTCAAGCGCAGCCCCTATCTTGACTTCTCGGACTTGCTCTTTAGTACCAACATTTACCATCTCGATTACCTCTTGATGTGGCTGAATCGCTTTCTTTTCCTGTTTCAACAATCTAGCCAATTCGTCGGGGAGATCACAATCTTCATAAGCTTCCTCCTCGGCTTGGTAGATCGGATTGTCAAAATCATAATGAGCAATAGCGGAATTGTTACCAATGGAATCCGTGGTGGTGGAACATCTGCATGATTGATGTTTTTATTTTAGTTTTATTTTTATTAAGCTATGTGCAAGTGTGTGCAAAAAAACATTGCCATTTAAAGGAAAAAGTTAAAAGAAAGACAAAGAGCAAAACATTTGAATGCAAAAACGTCCTTTTATTTCATGATTAACTTTGAAAAATGCGAACTGCATGGCCCTACAAATGATTCACTACGCCTTGGGCAGAACGTAGGAATTATGTCATGATAAGAAAAGTAAAAACAAGGAATTTACTCCTGAGCTTGTGTAACTTGGATGACATCTTCGATTGTCCAGTTGCAAGGCATCTCTCCAGGAATACTTGGACGAATCCAACTATCAAAGTCACAATCACTGTCCACTTCTTCACCATTGACAATGGCATGAACCTGACCGTCTTGAATGACACCACCACTCACAAACTTGATCGGGCTAAGGACACTATACTTGGGCGATGCATTCTGCTTTCCAGGATTGAAACCGAGACCATTCTTGTCAAATTTGGGACGCACGTCAATTACTTGCCCCCAACCTTCCACTCTTCCAGTTTTGACAACAACCTGTGCGTCTTTTAGGGAAGACATGACCGTTTCTGGCTTCGTTATCTCATAAGGAGGAGTTCTCACAGCATTCACAGCTTCAAACGCTTGGAATGGTGTCTCATGTATTTCGCCTTCGATCTCTACATATCGGAAAGAGGACAAGTGACTCACGACGTAATCCTCTTCACCACAAACCGTCACCACTTTACCGTCAACCGGATACTTCAACTTCTGATGAAGAGTGGATGTCACAGCGCCAGCCTTGTGAATCCACGGTCGTCCCAACAGACAACAGTAAGCAGGTTAAATATCCATCACGTAAAAGGTTGTGGTAAAGATCTGAGGACCCACTTGGATTGGTAGATCTACCTCTCCGAATACAGACCTCCTTGAACCGTCAAAAGCGCGCACCACCAACTCACTCGGCCTTAACTCAACACCAGCATAGTCAATTCGCATGAGGGCCGACTTGGGAAGTACATTCAAAGAAGGCCCAGTATCAACCAAAACACGGGACAAAGTCGTCCCCTTACATTCAATCGAAATGTGCAAAGCCTTGTTATGGTTTCTTCCTTCTGGAGGAAGATCACGATCCGTAAATCCCAAACCGTTCCCAGCGGAGATATTATTGGCTACCGCCTCTAACTGATTCACAGATATTTCATGCGGAACGTAAGCACCATTCAGAATTCTCAAGAGAGCATCCCTATGACCTTCTGAACACATCAACCGTTGCAAGATGGAAATCTTTGACTGGGTCTGACCCAACTGCTCAACAACCTTGTAATCAGACTTCCTGATGATTCTCAATAATTCCTCCACATCCTTGGAAGACACAGCACTATCAGGTGCCCCACTCTGAATCGGAGAATTTTGGACATCAGTCACATGGAATTTTGTAAGTGCTTTAGGGATTCGAGCAATGCGGATGGTGCAATGCTCAAGATAGACAATGTCTTGCTTATCCCTCGTTCGGGAGCCCCAAGCAATTTCAAAGATTTGCGGATCATAACATCATAACCAGGTGCCCTAGAATAGAACTCACACCTAGTGTCATCGTCATCAAGCAGAGAACTTGCAAACATCAATACAGTACGGAGCTTAACCAGTTGCAAATAAAGCAAGCATGGAAGCAAATGAGCATAAGACAAGTCTTCAAAAAGAACCCCAAATGAGCTTTCCTCTTGATCACCCCACAAAGTTGTTTCATGACCGATCTTTGAACATACATTAAGAACAAATCAAGTCTCTGAGTCTGGTGAGAATACCAAGTCTGAATAAGAGATCCTCGATCTTGAACACCTGTTATACATGAGATGTATGAGATGCATGATATGAATGCAATGCCATGCTCATTCAATTTCCAAGGAATCCTCGTGTTTTGATTTTTTGACAAGCAAGAGATGGAAAAGCTCGACACGAGGCTTAAAGATATGATTCCTTTGAAATGGAAGGAACATGTATGCTAGTTAGTTATTTTTTGTACATCATATTTTGGAAAGTAAATATGCAATGATGCAAAGTGGTGGGACTTGTTGCCGCCCACCAGGCATTCTAGACTGCCGGTAACACACATAATACAGAGCCAAAGGTTCGGCCCCCAAATGGTACACCATACGGAACATAGAATGTCAATCCACGGAGCCAAAGCCCATAGTCAACAACACACTGGAACAAAACACAGACTACCACTCGAACAAGCACCATAGTATCCCACGAACAGGAACCAACAGTATACTCGAACAAGAACAGCGGTAACCCACGAACAAGAACAGCGGTAACCCTCGAACAAGAACCAAAGTCACCATCAGTGTACTTGTTATATAATCATTGATTCCCGCCCCACTCACGGGTAAATCTAGGCCAAGGTAGGTCAAAAAGCCAACAGAGGATCGAATGTAGGCGTTATCATACGATATTGCCTCATTCCACCAAGCTCTGCCCGTGGATACGTGATCAGATCAATCAGGCATACGCCTTCTGTCCGTCACGGCCACTCTATTCCTAGTTCCTATGGTATCACTCATAGCCTGGGTATTGGGCCTTTTATTGAAACACCCACCCACAGATAGAAATCCAGACAGTCCAGAATATGATGCAGAAAAGTAAAAGCGCACATAGAATGCAATGCAAACAGGTAAATATGCAAAGCAGTAAAAACACCCAAAGATAAACACACAAGCGCTAGGATCGACTCGCCGAGTCCGGACCCGCAATAGGTCAAGACGTCCCCAGCAGAGTCGCCAGCTGTCGCTACCGCGAAAATTAACAGAGTCGCCACTAACATATTTATCCTGAAAAGGAAGGGAATGCCAGCAAACCACAAAACAAAACAACGGTCTCACGACCAGAGAAAAAGGGTAAGGGAGTCGGTTACGCGAGGGGAAGGTATTAGCACCCCACGCGCCCATCGTACTCGATGGTATCCACGCTTATGTCTAAATCTATGGGTGTGTAAGCAAACTACGCTAATCTGGACTAAAATGAATGCAGAATGTAGGGAAAAGAAAGGATTGTGCTCGCACGGGCCCTACCCCGCTGCCTACGTATCCGTTTTGCGGAATCAGAGGTACCGTAGCTCGGCTAACTAATTTTTGTTTGTTTTGTGTTTTTTAGGTGAACGAGTTACATTCACACTCCGCTGCTCGACCTTTGGAGACTTATGCTTGGGAATGGAGCGGAAATAACAAGCTCTTAAGAAAAGAAAATCAAAGAGTGTGGTTTGTGTTTTAAAAGATGCATGAGGAAAACCTAAGCTAAGGGGGAAAGCTTGCTACCTAATGTTATCATACAAAGGGTATAAGTCTAAACTAAACTAACAACCTACGAGAAAAAGGGGAAGCACACAATGAGCACACAAACGAGCATCCGCTCGTAAAGCAAACAAACCAACGGTACTGACCGAATGGTAGAAAAGCGGTCCCGCCATAGCCAAGGGGAGCAGCTCAACCCAAGTCAACCAAGCATTAGACCTCGCGAAAATGATCGGGCCATAGACAAGAGGGTGGACCCCTCTCAGCAACCAAGCCGTCACAGATCGTAAAGGAAAACGGTGCGTGCGTACACCGAGCATCAACGTCGAGCGACGCGAGCTATAAGAAAGGCGGGGGTCCGGCTACATGAACCCTTTTCCTGACATACTCGATAACAAGATCTTTTGCAAGTTCAGAAGCGAGCAACGCGAAGCGTGCGCATACTGAACAGACTCGATGAGACTAGGCGGGGGTTGATTGCTAACCCTTTCCGCGTGCCTTCCATGAGGACTTAACGGAGTGCCATATAGGACTTATTACACCGTGACTCCCTGCCGCAAAGCACAAATATAAACAAACCAACAAAAACAGAGCCTCTTTCGAGGGCTTGGCCAGATGCATGTCTAGGTCCTACTTCTCATGTTAAAGGATGATGCGAGAAAGCGATAAAGTGCGAGAAAAGTAAAATGAAACGGGATCAATACCAAACGGATGATGATCCGTAAACTAAGGCGAAGCAAAGCGAAGAAAGTAGAATCCCGCAAGCGAGCTAGCAAAGCAAAAGCAAATAGTCAGCACACCGATTAGCCACAAAAGCGCACAACGATCAACGTATGCATCAAGCATGATCACAATACACCTGCAAGAGGAACAAGCAAACCAAACAAGCAGATATAAAGTAATAGTGATCGTGTCTCCCGGATGAGAACACGATACGGGTGAATAGGATTGTGTTCCGCAAGTGGAACAGAACACACAAGTAACAAGTGTCGATCGGTGACCATCCAAGAGCCTTGCACACTAGCACACAAGTTAGAGATAACAAACATCGCAGTCGGAATTGCGTTATTACCATAAAACGAAAGGAAATCGACAAGTAAGGTAAACATGAAATGGACAATGAAAAATCAAAGAGAAAACAAACATGAATGATCTACAAATTAATGAAAACAAAACATCTAGCAAGATAGCACGTCTCATAAGCTTTCCGACGATATAAAGAACGTGCAAATCGGAGCTACGAGTAAAAAGTTATGTAAGATTGAAGTTAGAAAAGAAAAACACAAAAATACACACAGGAACCGGTTCCTGCATAGGACAACCCGGTTCCCCATATAAAAAACCAGAGAAGCAACATTTCAGAAACCTGGGAACCGGTTCCCACCTAGGGACAACCCGGTTCCTGGTACAAAAACACAGAACCAACAACAATTCAAACAGCTGGGAACCGGTTCCCACCTAGGGACAACCCGGTTCCTGGTGCAAAAACACAGGGGGAAAAAACAACGCAGGAACCGGTTCCCACCTAGGGACAACCCGGTTCCTGGTACAAAAAACCAGAGGATCAGCATTTTGGATTGAGTGGGAACCGGTTCCCGCCTGGGACAACCCGGTTCCTGGCGTATGAAAACAGAATTTTGCACATTTTTGAAACCTTAGAGCCATTCGCACTCAATCCAAAAACGTACCAACTCGAGATTAATCACAAACAAACATCAAATATCGTGGTATACATACATTCACACATCAAATGATCCACATGTCAACAATTATGCTAAGTGTGACGCGTCAAGCAAGGCGAATATCACTCGAAAATGTAGCACATGCATTTATACGAACACGTTGAGTACATCGCAAGTAACGCCAATGATCAACAACAATTATACACACAAAATCACCAACAGATCACGGATTCAACCACGAATAACACAATTCATCATCAACGGATATCAACCATATGCAATGAACATCAATTCTAATCAAAATCCCCATGAACACAATCAATTCAAGCAAAATGAACAAATTCACCGATCAATCATCATCAATCATCCATAAATCAAGAACAAGGAGTAGATCTAGATTTGAATTCACATAATAATCAACAATTAAGCACTTAGTTCGAGATCCGAAAGCTTACCGAATGAAGATCTAACCGAAGCGCGAACACGAACACGATGCGAACGCGAACACGACACGAACGCGACACGAACTCGAACGAAATCCGGAGGGAGAGAGAGTGAGGGCGCGCGAGATGCAAGGAGAAGAGGAAGAGAAATTCGAACTTCGATCTTGATTCTTCAATCCATGTTCTTGATCTTGATGAAGATTGATGAATCTTGATGAAAGTTTTATGTGATTTGTGGTTTTGATCTATGAAAATTGAGAGAGAATTGAGAAAGTGTTTGTGAAGAAACTTGGTGAATTGAAATTATGAGAGTCCTCCCTTGATTTGTGAAGAGCAAAATGTTTATATATTGTCAACGCGAAATGTCCAAATTGCCCTCGGTGCGTCTTATTTTGGCTCGTTTTTAAGGAAACTCGGTTCGGCTCTCAATTCCGGAACGAAACCAATGCCACTATGAAGATGACCAAATTCTTGACTCTTCTCCGCGAGAACCGTCTCAATCCAATAAGCGATGAAGAAAATACGCCCGTTTGAATGACGAGAAACGCCAATTCATCTGGTGCGACTGTGCAGAATTTTGTGAGTACCGCTCAAAGAACTCGATAAAACCCTATCTTCGGCTCAGAATCTGAACAGGCATGTGTGACGAAGAAACGAAGCTAACGAAATTTCCAAGAAAATGCCGCCGGAGTGGACTTCATACGATAAAAATCGAAGAAGTTATGAATTTTCAAACTAGGCGCGACATACTTGAAAACACACTTTTTACCGAAACAATGCGACGATCCTTAAAATTCTGGGAATTTCCCGTGCATAATTCGCCTTCGGTCCTAACATATGAAATCTTGGTAATGATGGTATGGAGCTCCAGTTAAATTTTCAAGTGAATCCGACGAACGGATTAGGAGATGTGAATTTTCCGAGGTCCGAAACCCTACATTCAGCATTGTTTTTCACTATGAAATCCCAAGTAATTTGCAAATCTGGCAACCCTCCTCAAAGAATTGGCTTCCGAGCCGAACACAAAAGTTGTAGATATCGTCGAAACTGTTGGGACAACGCGGGAACTTAGCTCATATCACCTTCCAAATATGACTTGCGAATTTTCTCGTATTTCCACTGTTTAAACCATTTTTCACGCCTTTCTTCTTAAACCCATGAAAACTCTTTATTATTTTTCTTCAATTTTTGAATGACGAAATAAACGTCATTATTAACTTATAACTCCAATAAATAGGGCAAATTTTGGGGTGCAACACACTCAACATTAAATTCTAACTGATTCAAACTCTGTAATCTCTTTCATTCGCAATCATATTGCATATCATTTCAAATCCGTGCCTATATAAACGCATCTCTATATCATTTCATCTCTTTCCATTCATCCCCGTTATTCATTGTCTGTGTTTGTTCGTCTCTCTCTCTCTCTCTTTTCATAAACCCTAGTTTCTAAACCCAGTAGTCTCAGTGTGAATCTATGGCTTCTTCATCCAATGTTCAAAATCTTATGATGAACTGTTTGATTCCTTTGAAGACCTGTTTGATTCCTTATGATGAACTGGAGGTTCTCTGCGAAACTATGGTGGATTTTGAAAATCTTATGGCTCATGATTTCAGAATCAAAACTGGAATGCTAGTACAAGGATGGACAAACTTCTTTGAAAGATTGATTGGACCAGTTTACCCTATTTTGGTTAAGGAATTCTAGACACATGCTACTGTTACTTCAACTGCTATCATCTCCTTCGTGTTAGGGCATGAAGTTGTTGTGACTGAGAAGCTGATAAGGAAAATGTACAGTCTTGATGGTATAGGTGGAATTACTGGAGCTCTCCCAGGCAGAACTAATTGGGACAAAATTGACCCTGAGTTATTTACTTTTGGTGTTGCCTCTCCCTACACTACTGACTTGAAGTCTTCCTACAGAGTATGGGCAAAGATCATTCTGGGATCTATCTACCACAGAAAACTAACAAACTCTGCTACCTATGTCAATCAAGATCAGAAGTATGTTTTATTCTGCATTGAAAAAGGCATGAGAGTCAATCTACCACACATTCTATTTCAACATCTGAAGATAAATGTTGAAGAATCACGAGAAGAAGAACGTCTGAAAAATCCCAAGCTTAAGAAGAATACTATCCCTTTTGGAAGAATGATATCAGATATTCTGACTGAGAGTGGTTTGATAGATACTCTGAGAGCAGCTTGCTTTTCTCAGAACTTGACTGCTATTCGTGGGAGTATTCTAAATGCTCAGTCTCTAAGAAGGATGCACTTGATTGAAAAGGTGACCACTCCTCCAAAAGTGTTTCCATATTTTCTGACTAGAAGAGCTCCTGTTTTGAGCTTCTCTCATATGTTCAAAGAGGAGCTAGACAAATCTGTTAGACGCTATCTGAAATCCTGTGTTAAAGCACAAACTTCTGTTGATCCTGCTTGGATTTGTGGAAGAACTCTTCCATCTCTGGATGAGTTAAGGAAGAAGGATAAGAAGAAGAAGAAAGAGAAGGAGCTGAAGAGAAAGGTCACAGAAGAAGGACTTGATGCTAAGAAAGCAAAGAAGCAGAAGAAACCTTCAGGTATTGTAATCTCTGACTCTGTACCTGCTACTAATTCTGAACGTGTATCAACAGAGTCTCTCAAAGTACCTAGAACTTCTGAACAGTTTCAGAAGCTCATAGAAGATGCTTTCAAAGCAGACTGTTCTAGCTCTCAATCTACTTCTGCCCTTTCCCCTCAGAAAAAGCCATCTCCTTCTGAAATTCCATCCTCTTCCACCACTTCTACAAGACTCCATTCTCTACCAACTCTTGAGCCCCAACCTTTAAATGTTGTTTTTCCTCAAGTTCCTTCTGAAAATATATTCTCTACCACATCCATTCCTTCTGCAATCTCACCTTTAATTGATCATTCAACCACCTCCACCGCAGATTCTACATCATCTTTATCCTCCTCTATCACCTCTGCTTTGTTCTCAAGAGAATCTGAACCCTACTTCATTCTGAACCCAGACTCTTCAACCACCAAATTCCAAACCAAACCTTCTGAACTTTCTGTTGGTGTTCGTTTTGAATTTGTTAAGCTTAAGGTACAGGCAGTTTAGATGCACTGAAGGTAGCACATAATGCCAACATGGATTATGTTGCTTCTGGGAATCTCTGGAGAGCCTTCAGAAGAGAGATTCAGTCTGACCTTCTGAAGCTTCAAGAAGCTTGTATGGCTGATGCTCCTGGACCCTCTGGATTTCTTAGGGACTTTGAAGAAAGCTACTTCTATCCCATCACCATCTGGAAATCTCTTGAAGAGAAGGAATCTGTTGATGAGCTTGAAGAAGTTCATCCTCTGGCTATGGTTGTGTGGAAGCCTCAATACAACATTCTGACTGGCGACTTTCAGTCTTTATTCAATTGGCTTAGGGAGAATCCCTTTGTTAAAGTACCAAATATGGTATATCCAGAAGTTGAATACCCATAAGAACCGGTTGGTCCAACACCTCTAGAGAATCTGGCAGACAATCTTCTGGATCTTGAAAATAGAGATGCTGAGATCCCTGCTCCTATGTATCCTGAAGATGCTTTTGTGTCAGAAGCTGATGCTGAGAATCATCCTGCTGAGAAATCTCTTGCTGAGGAAAATCAAGATGATGATCTCATGGTTGATGCAAATGCTGAGAATTCTCATGTTATAGACAATAGCTTTGATGCTTTTTCTGCTGAACCGTCTGGACAAGCTCGAGGATACTCATGATGAGTTCAGATCATTCATGAAGAATCAGAAGGAAGACACTACTGAGATTAAGAACCTTCTGGCCATCTTAGCTTCTAGGCTTGTCCCTTCGTGGTCTGTCTTGGGTCTTAGTTGTTTTCTTTGTTTCTATGCATCTGCTTTGACTTGCATCTGTTTCCATCTTTTGTATCTTCTGATTAATCAATGAAATATTATCTTCTTCACTCTGTGTGTCTTTTATCATCTGAATCTCATAATGCTTTTTGATGTTATGACAAAAAGGGGAAGAAACATGATAATTGAATTGGTTTATTATATCAGTTGCTGGGAGATAAAGTCTCAACATTTCCTAACATTATTTGCAAGTTCTATGTCTTTGAGATTTTTTTTGCAGGATTGAAGATATTCTGAAAAAGCTCAACATGAGAAGCAAATACATGGGGAAAAGCAATTCTATAAAGAAGCATGCTCTTGGAGATTTGAAGCTAGCTTAGTGCAGTGAAGCCTCAAGATCAGAAGCAAGAAGAATGATATGATACATTTTTTTAAGAATGCTCTGATACATTCATGCTCTGATACATTTTGTTTAGTATGCTCTGATACATTCCAGAATGTAAGAATGCTCTGATACATTCAAGAATGTTCTGATACAATCAAGCATGCTTGGATTCAACTGATTACAAAGGAGAAATTCAAAGCTCTGAAACTGTCCTATGGAAGCAAGAAGCAGAAGCTCTGAATATTCTGAAGTTCTATGCAAAGTGAAAGTCTCAACTAAAATGGAAAAATACTCAGGGAAGTCTTTTATTTATAAATTCTTCTAGTATTTATTTCAGGGGGAGACATATTCACACACTTTGATTATATGCTTATGCTATATCTGTGTAATTGTCTTTTGTCATCTGATATTTTGGTTACAAATTCATTTCAATTATATATGTTTTTGTCATGATCAAAAAGGGGGAGATTGTTAGAACAATATTTGTTCTGATCAATATTCTATATTTTTATGATAACATTATATATGAATTTTGTATAAGACAATGTGGTACTCTAATCCTTTGCATTTTCCATTTCAAGAAATATATAAAGAGTATGCACAACTCAGCGCTCAGAAGCACTGACTCAGAAGGTTCTGGATGGCTACATCAGAACATGCTCTGGCAAGACATCAGAAGATGGTCAAGCAGAATCAGAACATGGACTATGAAGCATCAGAAGAACATGAAGTCAGAAGCAGAAGCACTGAAGTTCTGAATGGTATCACGCTCAAGCTCTTCAAAGTCAGAAGACAAGAAGATGCTCTGCACCAAGCTGATTGACTCTGATATTCAAACGTTGTTATCTATAAATCTGAGTTCAGAAGCAAGTACAAGATGACAGGCTATTAAGTCTAATCTCTGACTGACAAAAGGAACGTTAGAAGCTACAAAAGGCAAAGTCAGTAAAAGCAGGAAAAGCATGGCTCGAGGTAGTTGACAAAAGTGTGAAACATTAAATGCAATGCTGTACTATTCACGCAAAGCATTAAATGCAACCAATGGTCATCTTCTCTCCAACGCCTATATATAGAAGTTCTGATCAGAAGCAGCAAAAAGAACTCTTGCGCAAAATACCAAAACGCTGTCAAATTCAAAGCTCACAAACTTCATCTTCAACCTCACAAACTCTTGTAATATTTAGTGAGTGTTAAGCTTAGAACTTAAGATAAATATCACTGTTGTGATTATAGCTTTATAAGAAGCAATTCATACTCTTGTAAACATTATTTTACATTGATTGGAAAAGGTTCCTAGAGTGATCAGTGTGATCAGTAGACTCTAGAAGACTTAGAAGTTTTCTAAGTGGTGATTTCCTAGAGTGATCAAGTTGTGATCTGTATACTCTAGAAGACTTAGAAGTTTTCTAAGTGGATAACCATTGTAATCAGTTGGATTAGTGGATTAAATCCTCAGTTGAGGTAAATCACTCTAAGGGGGTGGACTGGAGTAGTTTCGTTAACAACGAACCAGGATAAAAATAATTGTGTTCATTTTTTTATCTTACAAGTTGTTAAAGTCACACTTATTCAAACCCCCCCCCCCCCCTTTTCTAAGTGTTTTTCTATCCTTCAATGCGAGCATATGCTACACAGGAAAATATTATAAGTTTGTTGAGGCTTGATGGATGACCTGACCAAACTTCTCTGGATGTCTTCATCCCCATACAAGTTGAGGGACACATATTCTCAAGTAAGTTGTAGTCATGACTGCCTATCTCTTTCTAGAATGGTTCAATTAAAACTTTCAGCCAAACCATTTTATTGTGGAATACTTGCAGTAGTTATGTGCCCTGCAATACTAGACGCAACACAATACTTGTCAAAAAACTTCATTGAAAAATTCAAGACCATTAATAGTCCTCAACCTCTAACCTTCTTGCCAATTTTGTTTTCGACCAGAGTCTTCCAACTTTTGAAATTTTCAAAAGTTTCATCCTTTTCTTTTTGAATGAATACCCACAACTTTCATGAATAATCATCAACTATGGATAGAAAATATCTAGCACATAAGTGTGGAATATTTCTTGTATGCCCCAAAATATTAAAATTGTTATAATCAAGGAATCCATGTGTTCTTTGTTTATCTTTATTAAAATTCACCCTACATGATTTACCATATACACAAGGTTCACAAAACTCCAATTTTTCGACCTTGTCTCTTATTTGACCCGATGTCTTTCACTGAGATGGCCAAGTCTCATGTTTCATATATTAGTCTTCGACACACTTTTAGTGGATGATATATCTACTCAACCGCTTACAACCTCAGCCTCAAGGGTATATAGACCTTGCCTCTTGATGTCTCTTAATACTCCCTTCGACCTTTTCATTACCCTTAGAATAATTTGCTCTCCTTTAAAAGCATATCCTTTTTTGACGAATTCACCAAGAGAAATCAAATCCTCTTAAGATCAGGTATATTCCTGACACCAGTCAACAACTTTATTTACTCATCATGAAGCTTGAAACTAACAAGACCAATTCCTGCAATCTTGCAAGCTTTGTTGTTTCCCGGCAGAACTGGTCCACCATCTTGATCACCTAATTCCTCAAACAAATATTTGTTTTTATATATACTGGAAAAAAATCTATTATTGATCTAAATATTTTTATATACGAAAATTTACTATTGATCCAAATATTTTTGTAAATGATACCTAAATATAAATAATATTTGTATACATAAAAAAAAACTATTATTGATTTAAATATTTTTATATACGAAAGATGGCATTTATGATCCTAATATTTATGATACAAAAATGGTATACGGGAAAAAATCTATTATTGATCTAAATATTTTTATATACGAAAATTTACTATTGATCCAGTTATTTTTGTAAATGATACCTAAACATAAATAATATTTGAATACATGAAAGGAATCTATTATTGATCTAAATATTTTTATATACAAAAATGGTATTTATGATCCACAAAATTTTGATTCAAAAATGGTATACGGGAAAAAAAATCTATTATTGATATAAATATTTTTATAAACGAAAATTTACTATTGATCCAGATATTTTTGTAAATAATACCTAAACATAAATAATATTTGTATATGGGAAAAAATTATTAATGATTTAAATATTTTTATATACAAAAGATGATATTTATGATCCAAATATTTATGATCTAAAAATGGTATTTAGGAAAAAATATAATATTGATTTAAATATTTTTATATACGAAAAAATCTATTATCGATTAAAATATTTTTTCTTTTTTAACCTTCTATTTAAAATAAATATATTATGTAAACCAATGCGTGAACTAGGTATGCACATGCACATGTTTGTTACTAGTTATTAGTGCACAAAAATGTTTGTTTTGGTGGCATTATATGAGTCCTTACAGAGTAGAAGATCCTTTAAAGCCATGGAGAATCAGTCTATGGTTGTAAGGTAGCCTTGTAAGTAAATAAAATATGATTTTGAACAACAAGAATCCTTTTTCTGCGCGAGTTAGATGATGAGAATTGCAAAACATTGAATAAGGTGTATCAGGAGTTGGAATTCCAAAATTTGAAGAGGATGAACCTTTGGATTCTAACTTGAAATCAAGAAATTCAACATACATGCTGAAAGCTGGTCTCTTGTTTGTGGTAGTGACTCATGACTCATCCATCATGAAAAGTAGGTTTCTTATTCGTGGCATTTGATTTTACAATATTTTGTTTTAATTAAGATTTTATTAGAGGTGTTAACCCTATTATTTTTGTTTTAACAGTTACACTTGAGTTGTGCATAATAGGCGACCAATATTCTTCTAAAGATGTTTTCATTAAGGAGGAAAAATTATATCTTGCAACGACAATACTAATAGTTTCATAATTTGTATGTATTGTTTGATTTCCTATAGATTTTTTTCTAAAGAATAATGAATTTTGATTTTGGGCTAATCAATATATTTGTTCATTGCATACTAGTAGTTGGAGTCATAAGAGGTTGCAGACTTTTCTTATTTAAGGCTCATTAGGATATGCTGCATACAGATTTGATCCTCTTTGTCCACCATTTTATTAATGGTTTTTGTTTATGAATTTTATTTTACTAGGAACTTGTTCAATATCCTTTATCAACAAGGTGTTTATCGGGAAGAAACCTTTGCGAAGGTGAAGATATATGGCCTTCCAATGTTGCTTACAGAAGATGAGGGTGCCAAATATTTTATAACCAAATATTACCTATATTTTTCTTATAGTTTGTTATCTAAAAAATGAAAGCTCTAGAAAGTGGAAATGTGATTTATATCTAGAAAATGGAGGTAATATTTGTAATTATAGTTGATCTGAAAAATGAGAAGAGTTAACTTTTTTATAAATTTGGTAACATTATTGATTTTCTTTTAATTTTACTAAAGGTTGATTTCAATGTCTTGTCTAAAGGTGTTGCTGCAATGAAAAAATGGTAAGTTTTGGAGAAAGTCCATGTTTTTTTAATTTTCTAATTTTTTTTTTTTTGACAAAATCAAACTTAACTCATATCATTAATCAACTGGAAATCAATACAGTGAGGAATTATATTAAATATACTACGCCTAGACCAAGAATTGGCCGCCTTAACAAGAGAATCGGCAACCATATTCGCTTGGCGTTTAATAAACTTTACCTCAAAGTTTGGAATAGAAACTAACAATTGCTTGATAGAGAGGAGGATAAAAGTAAATTCAGACAAACCCGTAACCGAAGAGTGAATACCATTACTAACCAATTGAGAGTCAGTTTCAAAGATCACACAATTCAAGTTCAGGGTGACAGCATGCTGTGCAACTTCCTTCAATGCCAAAGCCTCCGCCTCTAACGGCGACAAAACACCAATATCCCAAGCAGTTCCGGCCATAATGAATCTACCCATGGAATCTCGAAAACACCAACCTCTATTTGTGGACCTGTAAGTCTTATTGAACCCGGCATCAACATTACACTTTACCCACCCTTCAACAGGGGGGGACCAACCCACAGAAGTTTGAACACTCGAACGCCCATTCTGATTATCTTGGGAAGAAAACCGCTCTTGCCAATTAAAAAAGGCTTGCAAGCCCAATCTAGAGAATCCCTCCCGTTCATTATTCCAAACTATATTATTCCGGTTTTTCCAAATCACCTCTACCATCATAGCAAAGCGCCCGGCGACCCTCATATCCTCTCTACTACAAACATCAAGAATAAGAGACTTAACATCACTAAAATGATGGAGACGAGACTCAATGATTGAAGACAAACCTGCTTCCCGCCAACATTGAATAATAGTATTGCAATCGAAAAATACATGCCAATCCTCTTCCGCCGTATCTTCACAAACAGGGCACTCCACAGGACATTGGACATAATGTTGGCGCAGGTTAACCCGAGACGGTAAGCAACCTCGACAAATCCTCCACAATAGGTGTTTAACTCTAGGTGGAGCCATGATATTCCACAAATATTCCCACTTACCATCCACTATGTAATTAGTTCGATGAGCGGGCGAATTTCTCCAAAGTCTATAACCTGTACGAACACTATAAATCCCATTATTCTCTGCACTCCAGATCAACCCATCAACAGCCACATCCTCAATCAAAGGAACATTCAAAATCTCTTTTGCAACTACATTGTCAAACAAAGAAAGGATAACCGGAGTATTCCACTGTTTAATATTAGGCAAAATAAGATCCTGAACATAAAGATTGTGCACACCTTGGGGTAACGGACCTCTTACGCAAACATCAGAACTTCCACAAATCCACGGCTCATTAACAACCTTAATTTGACTACCATCTCCAATACTCCACCTACATCCCAATCGCAAAACATCTTTAGCTTTCCAAAGGCTTCTCCACAGAAAACTCGGGTTAGAACCAATATTAGAATCCATAAAAGAAGTATTTGGGTAATACCTTGCTTTGAAGAATCTGGATACTAAAGAGTTGGGTTTTGCCAACAAATTCCACCCTTGTTTAGCCACCATAGCCAAGTTGAATGCTCTAAAATCCTTAAACCCCAAACCGCCATCCCTCTTAGAAACAGAGAGCTTCTCCCACGTCAACCAACGAATCCCTCTATTATTATTACCACCTCCCCACCAGAAGGAGTTTAACATCTTCTCAATATCATCTAACACCCCGTCAGGAATAATATACACACTCATAATATAGGATGGGATAGACTGTAAGACCGATTTAATCATCACCTCTTTACCTGCTTTAGACAAGGATCTCCCCCTCCAAGAATTAATTCTTTTCCATATACGGTCTTTGATAAAAGCAAAGGTTTCCTTCTTGTTTCGCCCAATCATCGAAGGCAACCCCAAATACGACCCGGTCCCAAGAACATGACGGACTCCCATAATTTTGGCAAGATCCTCCTGGGCCGGGATACTGATATTGCGACTAAAAAAGACCTCTGACTTTGCTAGATTGATTTCTTGACCTGATGCTTTGGCAAAAATTTTGAGTAACTCCATAAGATGAGAAACCTCCGATATAGTGGCCCTGCAAAATAAAAAACAATCGTCAGCAAAAAGCAGATGGGACACACTTGGTGCCCCTCTGCAGATCTGGATCCCATGAATATCTCCTCGAGACACGGCTCCCTTAATAAGGGCAGATAGACCTTCTATGACAAGAATAAAGAGATAAGGTGACAGTGGGTCCCTTTGTCTCAATCCTCTTCCTGGTTTAATTGGCCCAACTCTATCAGTATTAACAAGGACCGTGTAATTTACTGACGACACACACATCATCACCCAGTGAATCCATCTCTCCGCAAACCCCAATCTCCTCAACATACCACATAAGAAACCCCAGTCCACTCTATCATAAGTCTTACTGATATCAATCTTTAACGCCATATGGGCCTTATTCCCCTTTGTCTTCCTTTTGAGAGCATGAATTATTTCAATAGCCATCATTGCATTATCTAAGATTGACCGATTCTCAATCAATGCAGATTGTTCCTCAGAAACACACCTATCCAAACAACCCCTCATTCTATTAACTAACACCTTAGAAACCAACTTGTAAGCTACATTGCACAAGGAAATAGGGCGAAGTTCTTTCATCGTGTGAGGCTTAGGGCATTTAGGAATCAAGCAAATATTTGTGTCATTGAGTGAGGGAGGAAAGAACCCTTCCTCCAGCCAACTAGACGCCGCTGAAAAAATGTCATCACCACATATATGCCAAAAATTCTGATAAAAAGCCGGATTGAACCCATCGGGACCCGGAGATTTATCCGGGTGCATAAGGCTAAGGGCTGAAAACAGTTCCTCTTTAGTAAGGCTAGCTAACAACTTGTTATTATCCTCCATAGTAATCACAGGCTGAATAAGACCAAGGACCGGATCATAATCACCTACACTTTGCTCAAACAGATTTTCAAAATACCGTTGGGCAATACCACATAAACCATTCTGATCACGCACTTGAACACTAAGCTCATCCATTAACATCTCCAATTTCTGATAATTCTTTCTCACAGTAGCTGTTCTATGAAAGAACTTCGTATTACGATCACCACTGCAGAGCCAGTGCATTTTTGCTCTTTGCTTCCAGAAAATTTCTTCACAAACAATCAGCTTATTATATTCCTTTTGTGCTTCTAGATACCGAGAAGACGACACCGCGTCCTGAGCATCTCTGAAACATTCCATGGTAGTTAAACAATCTGTTAATCTCTCCTTTTGTTCTTTCTTGCGCAGCCGGTTCCACGACTCGAGCTCACCGCCACACGGTTCCAAAGACAAAATGGATTGAAAGAGAGACGAGTTTATTACAATGACCTCTCTAAGAACTTTTATCACAGCAACAACGTCTTGATCTTGATTTAAAAGTGAGGAAGCTCCAAATTTACATTCCATATGTTTTAAAGAAGAGATCAGTTTTGTGACATTCTTCTTCATCTTTTTTGTGAAGAATTTATATTCTGCTACACTTGCTTCAATGCTTGAGTCTCCCTTTCTAATAAGTTTTGTTCTCTAAGTTTTGTTTAATTTTGTTACTATGTT
The DNA here is from genome assembly GCF_029867415.1 of Vicia villosa. Classification (NCBI taxonomy): domain Eukaryota; kingdom Viridiplantae; phylum Streptophyta; class Magnoliopsida; order Fabales; family Fabaceae; genus Vicia; species Vicia villosa. The sequence goes on from NC_081180.1 coordinate 162,447,117, forward strand.
TGTTTTTGTATGCACGTAGGGAGTTATTGTTGCACTAGCCTTATTTTTGTTGTCTAATAAACTACTGGTGTTAAGAATAATTCTAAATTTGTATTGGTTTTGGTTTTGTATATTTTATTAAATTTTTTAATTTATGTAGGTAAAGATTTAGTTTCCAATTTCATTGGAAATATTTATGTTTATCTATCCCTAGAAGGATAAACTTAAATGGCTAAAAATAACCCCTTTAAGCAAATAATTAGTACTTTTTTATTCAAATAATTAATAAATTTTTAATAAAGAAATCAGGTAATTTGTCATTTTTAAAATAAATCAAAAAATTATAGAGTTGTAATTGTGCACTGGCCCGTTACTAGTTTGTTAATAAGAATTTAAAAAGTAGAAAAAAAACGGATGGATTTATTATTTGGGCTGAATTTTATACTGACCGAATAAAATCGAAATAAACCAATATAATTATCCGAACCCGTTTCAATTCGAACCCAAAAAAATGATAGATAATTTGGTCGGAATTGAGCCTAAAAATATCATCCTAGGATTGGGCCGGATTGAGGTTTTGGTGTAAGAATATTTGTTTGGTGTAAGAATATCATTTTTAATTTTTTTTTAACACAATCAATGTTGAGTACAGCTGCGGATAACTATAAGATTCTTCACGTTCTAGGCGTGGGGACTATATGCTTAAGAATTGTCCCCCTTTAAATCTCCCTGAATGTGAGGTGTTTGATCTTCTCGTAACAACATTTGGACCGAGGTACTTTTCCATTTTAACACGTTCATTATTTTAGACTCTTTCTTTTCATTCAACAAACTCTTGTTCTCAATCTCAACAGTGCAAGAAAAGGACAATGATATAAGAAAACAAAACAACAATGAGACATAGTAATGCATACACGCATGCATTATTCAACAGAATTCTTGTTAATTATAATATATATATGAAATAAAATTATCATTGTACGCAATATGCATGTTCATGTACAGTAAAATATATTCTCCAAAGGAACACAAGTTAGGCTTGTCTGCATTTTCTACTTAGGTAAAATTATTGGACCCCAATCATGGTAGTAACAATAAGTCTGGATTAGATAAAGTTAGGAATATGCTAGAATAATAAATTAATAATTGCTAGTAATAATCATGCATCACATAAACTTGTACTTTTAGCCGTACACATGTGCACTAATTATTTTCAAAATTCCATACTTTGAATTTTCAAATGTTCAATGGGAAGATAATCCACTAATTAATCTCTTGTTTTCATAAGCATTCATCGTTACCATAAAAAGGTCTTCTTTTCACATTTTATTCTTGGGGGACAAAGGGTCAATGTAACAGAACATGATGTCTCAAAATCAAAACAAATATTATAAATAACACGCTTTACAATATTGTTCCATGCATATTCCATGTGCTTTCTATCGCTCATAATTTGGCATATAACTGCCTTTGTTCTGCTTCACATTCTCAAAAAAAAATTCTCCTTCATTATTTGAAGCAATGGAAAGAACAAGTGAAAATGTTGAATCAATGGTTACTAAGAATAGTGTTAGAGTTCCTCCAAGAAGAGGACAAATCAAAGCTAAGATAATGATACATTTTGTCAAAGCATGAAAATCAATGTTTAGCAAGAAAAAAAGATGATGATGCTGCTTAAGTCAAGAGTATCATTAGTATTTGAAAATTTCTTTAGCCACCTCCCTATGGGGTCACCCCCAGCGAAAATCCCAAAATACCCCTGCTTCGGAAATGAACTTCCGAAGCGCTTTTTTTTAAAAAAAATTTCCATAATTCGGAAGTGCATCTCCGAAAACACCTCATGGGGGGTGTCTTCGGAGATGAACTTCCGAAAACACCTCATGGGGGGTGAATTCGGAAGTTCATTTCCGAATTATGCAGAAACTGTGTTTTTTTTTTTATGTTTTATCTAAAACAGTCTCGCATTTTAATTAAACGTAAACGCCAAATAAAATAAGCAATAGATAAACTGAAAATACTAATATGATAAATAAAAAAAAATATTAATCCGATTAAAATAATATATACAAACCGAAACAAATAAAAATAGTGTGCTAAAGATACAATCTGAAAACAAAAAATAAATAAACCCGACCACTACTGGGTATGCCTAACCCTCTCACCCTGGGCCCTCCTCTGCCGCCTGTACCCCGCCGCACGGCCCGCATCAGTGACGATCATCTCCATCACGGCGACTGCATCTGGACCGCCCTGCTGAACGACACCTCGATCCAACACGTCCCGCCCAAGCATCTCTATCCGCTGGCAGATCGGCAGGAGATCAATGGCGTGGTCATCCTCGGCCTGCTGGTTCTCCAGGATCTCCTCATGTGCTGGCCTAGGAGCGCCGGGAACGTCGGGTCTCAGCAGAGGATGGGACACCCGGTAGAACCATGTGACGTACCCCTCCTCACTGTGTCAGTCCTGTGTGACCCGAGTGAGACGGTACTCCTGCGGTACCACATGATGCTGCCAGTCCTCCCATATGGCAGTGAGTTGCACTCGGGTCACTGTGTCGGGAGCAGCCTCAAAGGGTGACCTGGGTATCCGCTGCACGAATCCGAACTGACGCATGCACCGCTCAGGGAGATACCGGACCATGATGTCGGTCCCGCATGCCAACCAGCCTGAATATAGAGCAATGTCGTCAAAAGGGACAATCTGAGCGTAGTCGACGAACGGCCTCCAGGTGACGTCGTCGTGCATCGTGCGGTCCAGGTACAAACGGTATGGTCCCACCGCATCGTTCCCCCTCTGGAGAGCGTATCTGGCGGCCCTGGGCATGGCGTCCACGTACGCAGGATCGATGTGAAAGCCGTGGATGCGGGAGAAGTAGGAGATGATCCAGCTCTGAAACAGAAACACGATAATGTATTAAAAATAAATACGAAACATAAATAAATAAATAAATACGATAATGTGTTAAAATAAAACGTACCGTAAGCAGTGTGCAGGATCCGACCAACTGCCTCGTCCTCTAGTTGGAGGCCTCATTCAGCTTCTGGTAGAGATATGCCAGAGTAGCTGCCCCCCAGTTCCACTGGTGAACGGTATCCAGGTCCATGAAGTAGCGGAGGTAGGTCACGTCGACGTACTTGGCACTCTTATCCACAAAGCATGCAGCGCCTACCACATGCATGTACCAGCACCGGAGAGCGCAGCCGCGGTGATACTCTGTGAATAGCTCGTCACCCTCACCCTCGGCCCCGGCAGCCGCGTCCAGGTGGTGCTCAAAATAAGTGCTCAGTGTGGTGAACCGGACATGAGGCCCAGATGTCGTGACGCACTCAAAGTGAGCAACCTCGTGCTCCATGCCCAAATAGAGCGTCATCCACTCAATGGCCTCGACCCTCTGGATCCGGGAGTGGTGCAACAGTGGCCCCCTAATAGGCAGGTGGAGAAGACACTGCACGTCGTGCAAGGTGATCGTCATCTCCTCAACCGGCAGGTGGAAAGAGGACGTCTCCTTGTGCCAGCGCTCCACAAATGCCCCCTGCATGCCGGTGCTGATGGTGGTGTAACCCGTCATGCAGAGCCCGCAAAGCCCTGAACCTCGCACATGGTCGTTAAACCACTCAGTTATTGGTTTAAACAGACTAAATATCTTCCGAGCGTGGTTCACCATTTTCAACGGCTCTCGCTCCTGTTGAAAAAAAAAACAAATAAACGACATATATTAAATAAGCGACATATATTAAATAAGCGACAAATAAACGGTTAAACTATAAAAAATGGTGACAATTAAACGGTTAAATTAAAAAAAATACCTCTCCCTCCCAGATCCGCCGAGCGACGTGATCGTGGTAGTGAATCAGCACAGAGGTGTCAAAGGGCCCTCCCGGATAGCCGTCCTCCTGCTCATCCTCCTCCCCGGCTGGAGGGTCAACTTCCGGTACCCCCTCCGGCTCGTGGTAAGTCACTGCCGCCACCTCCTCCTCCTCCTCCTCCTCTCGCTAGCGGGAAGAAGATGCCCGAGCCAGCCGACTCCTAGATCCTGAACCAGATGTACCCTCTCCCACGTCCACGGGAACTCGCACACGGCGTCCCCGGCCCTGCCCCCGTCCCTGGGTCGACGCCAGCTGCGCCGCCGCCCGCTCACGTCTAGCCGACGCAGTCTGGGACTCTCTCCCCTGTCTGATGCGTGCTGGTTGGTTGCCTGACATGTTCCTGTAAACAATCGAAATAGATTAATATGCGAGGCAAATGAAAAAACAAAAAAAATGAACTTCTGGTACAGTTCGGAAGTTCATTTCCGAAAACTGGGATGGAGGTGTTTTCGGAAATGAACTTCCGAAACACCCCTGCGCAGACCTTCAATACAGCCTCCAATGGCAGACCCAAAAAACCTAAACCAAAACTACTTTTATGCCTACTAAACATCCTAATATCAGTACTAACCTATCTTAATGTGATTTTTTCAGTTTCTAAACACCCTATTAGAGTTTATTCAAATAGATCTAAAACTTGAAAAAACAATGTAGAACTTACCAATTAGTGTTTGATGATGAGTTTGGAAGAAGACTTGGGAATGCTCTTTGATGTTACACTTGATTTTGGCAGAAAATTTGAAGAGGGGTTGTGTTTTGATTTGAGTTAGGGTAAATGAATGGGGGAGGGGGAGTGTTTTGTTAAATTTGCAGAACGCGCAGTATTTCGGAAGTGAACTTCCGAAATGCTATTTTCGGAAATGAACTTCCGAAATAAGACAATTTTTTCAAAAAAAAAGGCGCTTTCGGAGATGCATCTCCGAAAACGCCTTTTTCTTGCATTTCGGAAATGAACTTCCGAAGTCAGGGGTAGTTTTTCCCGGAAATTCTCCAAATGAATTTATCCGGTTGAGCTACTACGGATTGCTTGTTGATGTGCTGAATAATAAATATATAATACTTTCTTATAATCAAAATTAAACGATTTTAATAAATGTTTGAAGAGTTAAAAGGTAGTGCACTGACAGTGTAAAATAGTTTTACACTGTCATTCAATAGGGAATCATGAATGTTCCATGTCATTAAAGTTTTTTTTAAATAAAAATATGTTTTAATTGGATGCATGGTAGTGATTGGTTGACAGTGTAAAAATATTTTACACTGTCAGTGCATGACCCATTTTCTCATGTTTGAATTGGTAGAAATTAGAATGGAAGTAGTGATATGAAATAGAATAGGATAAAATAAAATTTTACTGTTTTGACTAGATAATATTTATTTTATTTATCATTTACGGACATTTTTTTAATTTAGACGGATGAAAATCTTGCTTATATTATGTTAAAATATTTAAGTAATAGAATAAAACATTTATTTTGTCCATTTATATTGAAATATCCGATCAAAGGCTATAACTGAATATATATATATATATATATATATATATATATATATATATATATATATATATATATATATATATATATATATATATATATATATATATATATATATATATATATATATATATATATATATATATATATATATATATATATATATATATATATATATATTCATTTGGAATATAAAAACATTACACAATTTTTAAAAAAAAAAAAAAGTATATTATATTGTTGAATTTTTGAAAAAAACCTTACATCAATTTAGAGGATTTACCATGTCACTTCCTGAATTGAATTGTATCCGGCACCCTCTATTTTTTCTTAATTCTCAAATTGTTCATAAATAAATTTAGAAGATTATCTTTGAAATATCACTTTTTGAAAAAATGGTGATTTTGATTATGTTTCGGTCTTCAATAATGTTTGTTTATGTTATAGACTTATATGATGTCAAAAGTAATCTTTTAATTTAGAAAAAACAAATATAAAAAAACTTGTAATATTTTGGAAAACGGTTTTTTATAATCTATTTTCAAAAGGACAAAACTTAGATACAATTCAATAGGTGTGGTTCTTACTATTTTCCAATAAAAATATGACAAGTGTATAATTTTCACTTACACATATGCAAATTTTTCCTATTTTCACTCACTAAATCATATTTAAGTATATTCGTCATATTTTCATTGGAAAATAGTAAGAACCTCACCTAAAGAATTGTACATAAGTTTTGTCCTTTTCAAAAATACAAAAAAAAAAATTATTTTTTTAAAACTGAAACAAACAAGCCTTAAATCTAATTCCTATGTAATTGCTGGAAATTAAGATTTTAATGGTCCACGTCTAGCAGCCTAACTATAGTATTAGGATGTCATCATCGGGGCCCCAACAATTTAACAGTTTTGGAAATAAGGGGTGAATTTAGTTTCACGCTACTTACAGGTATGACATATATAATGCTTATAACATTTTGAAAATCATCATCTTATTGTAATAAGTTTTGTAAACATAAGCTCAATCTATATGTTGCGTCGTCAAGAATAAATTAAAACTATGAGAAAGATTGAGTTCTTTGAACAAACAGAAGAAATCCTTCAGTTTTTATAAAAGATAGAGAAGAATGAAGAAGAAGAAGAAGAAGAAGAAGAAGAAAATCGGGATTAGTTAAAACCCTTTTACTATTCACTTTCTCAATTAGGATTAAGAAATATTACAAGTGAATAACAACAATCAATGCTCTCTGAACAACTTGAGAGAACCGGTCTATTTATAGACTACTAAGCTAACTTAAGCAATTGAACTAACATATTGGTCCAATTCGACATGCTAACAATATCACATATTTTGACAACTGCATGCTTGAATGGACTTCGACTACAACATGCAATACTTTGACTTCTATCAAACCAAATCTTGTCAAGACTAGAGTTTGATACAATTACCACAAATCTCTACCTTGGAACAAACTCTACAACATCAAAGGAATAAACTAGCTTTCTTCATGCAGCTTTATCATCTGTATACAGTGGAAAAACTTACAATTTGACAATATCTTGGTGATCATATCAGCAACATTGTCTTTGGTCAAAAACTTATGCACTTGGCTTCTCCACGCTCGATTATCTGTCTGACAAAATGCAACCTCACATCGATGTGTTTGGTTTGCTCATGATATGATAAATTGTTCGACAACTGTATTTCACTTTGGCTATCACATTTAATAGTTATTGCTCAACCTTGAAGTTTCAGCTCCTTAGAAAAACCTTCAAGCCACAATGCTTCCTTCACAGCTTCAGTGAGGGTAATATATTTCGTTTCAGTGGTTAATAAGGCAAAAATCTTCTGAAGTGTAGCTTTCTAACTGATTATTATGCCAAACATAGTTAAAACATATCCAGAAATAGATTTTTTGGAATACATACAACTTGCATAATCAAAGTCAAAAAATCCTTTGATTTCTACTTTGCTATCATCACCACAAGCTCCACAGTAAATCAAGACTCTGCTCAGAGACACACTTACGTACTTTAGAATCCACTTCAATGCTTTTCAGTGCGCCTTTTCAGGATTAGCCATATACCTTCTTACAAGGCTCACTACATATGCAATGTTTGGCCTAGTGCAGACCATAACATACATCAAAGAACCTACTATGTTAGCATATGGTATGTTATTCATATATGCTCTTTCGACCTTATTACTTGGACATTAAGTTATACTTAGCTTGTATTGAGGATTTATTGGAGTCAAAATAGGCTTTGAATTCGACATACCAAACTTATCGAGAATCTTCCGTAGGTATGTCTCTTGAGATAAGCATAATTTTGAATGCTTTATATCTCTCTGGATCTCAATCCCAAGGATTCTAGTGGCAGTACCAATATCCTTCATCTCGAACTCATGCCCGAGTTTAGCCTTTACCTTCAATACTTCTTCGACACTGTTGTTGGCTATGAGGATATCATCCACGTAAATCAACAAAATCTCAAGTGAACTTCCAGATCGAAATCTAAAGTAAACACAATGGTCAAACTGACTTCTAGTGAAACCTATGTGTACCATGAACATGTTGAATCTCATATTCAATTGCCGATGAGATTATTTTAGGCCATACAAAGACCTATTTGGCCTGCACACATAATCTTCTTTGCCCTTTTCTGCATACCCTTCTGGTTGCTTCATGAGGATCTTTTCATCTAGATCACCATACAAGAAACAGTCTTCACATCCATCTGTTCCAGTTCTAGGTCGAGCTTTGCCACCATAGCAACCAACATTCGAATGAGTCTGTGCTTAACAATAAGAGAGAACACATCATTGAAGTTGACTCCTTCTTTTTTAGTGAACCCCCTAGCGATGAATCTTACCTTGTATCTCTTCAGTATAATCTTATCTTGTATCTCTTCAGTATCACTCATTTGATTCCTTCTTTGACCTTGGAGATCCACTTATAACAGACTAATTTGGCCTACGTGGGTCTCTTAATCAGCTCCTATGTGTTGTTATCATTAAGATATTTCATCTTATCATCCATGGATATAAGTTATTCAAGCTTGTCTTGACTCCTCATAACTTCCTTATAGTCTCTAGGTTCTAGATCTAGAGCTTTACATGTACAAAGATTAAGGCATAAGTTATGAAATCTACGTAACCAAGCCTCTGAGGTGACTTAATGAATCTTTTTGACCCGTCTCTTGCCAACAGGCAGTCATCAAAATTTTCCTCGGTATATTTGGCATCTTGTGCTTCTTCCTCAACTTCATATGGATTATTCAATTAAGCATTAACATGTTCTGCCTCAACAGGAAACTCTTCCTGTTCCAGCTCATCTTCATAGATCTTCGTACTTCGATCAACGTCATCAGTTTTCTTGAAAGCCATCTCAACTTCATTGAAAACTACATATCGACTCGTGATACACCTCTTATGACTTAGGAAACACAACCTATAAGCTTTGACTTCTTCAGAGTATCCAAGGAACATACATCTCATAGCTCAAGGTTCGACCTTGTCTTTCCTAATGCGAGCATATGCTACACAGGAAAATACTATAATTTTGTTGAGGTCTGGTGGATGACCTGACCAGACTTTTTTGGGTGTCTTCATCCCCATACAAGTTGAGGGACACATATTCTCAAGTAAGCTGCAGTCATGACTGCCTCACTTTTTCTAGAATAATAATAATATTCTTTACTGATAACAATATATATATTTAACACACACACACAATGTTGACTACACATGCGAATAACAATAATATTCTTTACTAGGCGTGGGGACTATATGCAAGACCGACTTTGAGTCAGGGCAAGCATGCCCATAGCTCAGGGCTTCAAAAAATGGGGCCTCAAAATTTTAATTTATGGATTTTGTAAATTAAATAATAATATATTAAAGCTTTGATTTCATTTTAAAATCACAAATTAACCTACATAAATAAAGGGTAGTTTCTTTTAATATTTTAATATTATTTTAATATTTATTTTCTTTGTTATAATATTTTTAGATTTTAAATATCACTTAAATTTAATTCTGTTTTAAATAAATTTTTAAAAAATAATCTTTTTTTAGATATATCATTTTAAAAAAATCATATGATTTTGATTATATGAAAAAATTTAATGATAATTATTTAAATAATTAGATGTTAAAAACTATTATTTTAATTTATAAAAAATAATTGAAAATAACTTCTAATAGTTTTAAAAAATTCTCATAACATCATTAAATTTTTTAAATTTTTTTATACGATTCAATTGTTTTAATTCAACAACAAAGTTGGTCCTATAAAGACTTCAAGCTTGATCTCATTTTTAAATCACAAATTAACCTATATAGCAACTTAGAATTTTATAAATTACTTAAAATTATATTTTAGAAATTTGTGATTCTATATTAAACAAAATGTAGTTTATTATAATTTTTAATATTATTTTAAATATTTTCTATTCTATTATAATTTTTTAAAATTTTAAAATATCACTTAAATTTAATCTTTTTAAATATATTTTAAAAATGGATTAATTTTTAGATATATCATTTTAAAAATTTTGTGATTTTAATTATATTATAATCTTTAATAAATATTTAAATAACTAGATGTCAAAATTATTTTTTTAAATTTATAAAAAATAATTGAAAATAACATTTAATTTTTAAAAAAAATTCCCATAAAATCATTAAATATTTAAGATATGTTAGAACTTTCGTGTCTGACAAATATATAAGAGATACAAATTAGAATTCGAAACTTGATCTAACTCTTAAATCAAAAGAAGTAAGTGATTTTTTTTCGAAAAAATCTAGGAAAGAAGAAGTCCTTAAAAATCTCAACAAGCTAATTCAAATGTTGAAGCGTGAAAGAATGATTTGAGAATTCTAAATGAATCATCATTAAGTACATCAAAGAGATTCTTTTCTTGAAGAAATAGTAAAATATGTTTCATGGTTTAGTATGAAAGAACAATTTCAGGAGATGAATGATCTTTTAAAGAATCATTGTTGGCTACTGGAGAAGCTTCATCAAACAAAATATATGTTTCAAACAATGAAGATGATAAAGAACTTCAGTCAGCAGAATCTCTGAAAAAAGAAATGATGGAGGATTTTATGAATAACGGCAAATAGAATCAAACTCATGCAATTAGAAAATGCAAATTTTACCATGATCAATCAAGTTAATCAAATTATTTGTCCGTATGTGCTTTTATATTTATATATAATCATTAACCTTTCACGTAAAAATATAATTCTAAAAAAAAAAAATCCAAATTCAAGGTTAGTTATTTAATTTTTTATTAATAATTAGAGTTGTCAAATGGGCCGGTCCGGCCCAATCCACTTTAATATTATCACCAATACTTATCAAATTTTCTCTCCATCTTACAATCATTTCCTTCACAACATCATCTTGAAAATATATCTTCATCCTCTTTAATTTTTCTTTATCACTTGAAAACACATTGATGAAATCATATCTTATCTCAATTTTTTTCCCTAAAAATTTACCAATTTTTTTTAATGAGCCAACCCGAAGCCCGTTTGGCCCAATCCAGTCTATAAAAAACATAGACCCGGTGGGCTGGCCCAAAAAGACATTGTCATGTGTTTTTAAGGTATTTTGCAGTCCGACCTGCGATAAATTGTTGGGCTTATGGACGAACCGAACCCATTTTGATAGCTCTATTATAATCTATTTTTACCATTTATCCTACACCTCTAAAAAAAATCAGAAATCAGAACCGGCCTGACTATATGCTTAGGGATTTGTTTCCCATATCATATATAGTTTCATGAATCATTACAAGTTTTCCGTGCCAAATATTAATAACACTACCATTGACTCACGCGTATGGTTTTAGTCGACATTCTCGCAAGAAACACAAACTCTTGTTCTCAACAGTTCAAGAAAAGGACAATGATATAATATAAGAAAACAGAACAAGAATGAGACATAGTAATAAGAAAACAGAACAAGAATGAGACATAGTAAGACATACACACTTGCATTATCTTACTATGTCTTACGAAAAATAGAAAACGAATCAAGCTGCATGAAGAATGACTTGAAAATCCAATATTCAACAGAATTATAATTAAATTACAATATATGAAATAAAATTATCATTGCACGCAATATGCATATTCATATGCACCCAAAAATATATTCTCCAAAAGAACACAAGTTAGGCTTGTCTACATATTCTACCGATCATGATAGACACAAGTGGGTCCAAAAGTCATTACATTGTTTAACAAATTTCATCTTTTTTTTCCTTACCTTGTCTGGTCATAAATTAAAACCAATCAAAGACTTGACTTCATCTATAAGTTTTCCAACCCTCCAAGTTTTTTTGTAATAAAATTCAACCGTCCAAGTTGTTTTGTCTTGTTTTGTAGTGTTGTATTAAGTCTATTTTCCAGTCACATACATATATAGTAATTATATGTCTGTAACACACATAGATAAAGTTGGGAATATGCTAGAATAATAATATAAAGTGGATAGAATTATAATTGCTAGTAATAATTCTTGTACTTTTAGCCATACACATTTGCACTAATTGTTTTCAAAATTCCACATAAACTTTGAAATGTTCAATTAGAAGATAGTCTACTAACTAATCCCTTTTTTTTTAAGCATTGAACATTACCATAAAAAGGTCTTCTTTTCACATTTGATTTTAGGGGGATAAAGAATCCATGTAACATATCTTAATGTCTCAAACCAAATATTATAAATAATACGCATGCTTTATAATTTTGTTCCGTGCATAACTGTTTTTGTTCTGCTACATATTCTCAAAACAAAATCTCCTTCAATATTTGAAGCAATGGAAAGAACAAGCGAAAATGTTGAATCAATAGTTACTAAGAATAGTGTTAGAGTTCCTCCAAGAAGAGGACAGATAAAAGCTAAGATAATGACACAGTTTGTGAAAACAGGAAAAGCAATGTTTATCAAGGAAAAGACACATTCTTCACAATTAAACAATGATTCTACTCGTGCTTAAGTCCAGAGTTCATTGGCATTATTGTATCATAATTTTATATGCATGTTTATCCTCATATGTATAGTGGTTATTCTCTCTATTATGCCTCTGCAGCAGAATACATATATGTATAACTTGTAAGGTACCCTTTTTTTTCCTTTCATTGTTAGATGATCAGCTTGTATGGTATTGAGTTTCCTTGTCTCTATGATGAATAATATGTGTAGCTCTGTTACTTGACATGTAAGTCTCACCTCAAATTTATATTTCAAGTAGTTTGGAAATGAGCCTTAGTTTAACTTCCAAAACCATATAAGAATTGATCGGATTTCAGCACTTGAAGTAAATTTAATTACAATGAAAAGGTTGAAAATACTGGAATTTAAGATTTTATGGTCTGCCTAGATAGTGTTAGTCAGGGTTCTCTTCACATTCCTAAAAATAAGTTTTCTTAAATGAGAAGCCTTGGCCTTCGCAAGACTCATAAATTATGACAATTTCTCTGTGCATCCATATATATAAGAATCTCCAAGAAAAAATTTGTATCTTTTTCGGAATATTAATCTTCCAAATAACATCTAACTTTTTGATTGTAGAAGTTGGCCAAGCCGAATCCTTCGCGTTAGAAACCGCCGTTGAAACACTTGAGACCGAAAAACTACCATCGAAGGTTAGATTCCAAAGAAAGTCATCGACTTCGGAGTCGTCCGGAATGATGCCGTCTAGTAAAACCTTTAAGTCCCTCAATTGTGAAGCTCCGACCGAGACACCCCCGTTAGATCCCAGAAGTCGAATTTGATCATTTCCAACAATAGCTTCAAGATTCCACGAAAAAGCTCCGTTATTCCAAGACATCACCTCTCTAACCGCACAAAGCTCATTGGGTGCAAGATTAAACAAGTACGGAAAAGAGGTACTAAGAGTTTGATCACCCAACCAACAACTTTGCCAAAAAAGAATGTCGTTACCTTTCTTGAACTTGCACTCGACCCAATCGGTGAATCCTTCATCGGAACTCTCCTCCTTGAAATCATTAAGAATGACCTCCTTCCACCAAGTAGAATCCTCTCGGTTTAGAACTTCCTCACAAGAAGCTAGCACTTTGAGTTTTGGATTGAGATATCGCAAGAGAAGAAATTTACTCCAAATAGCATTATCCTCCTTCAAAATTCTCCACTTCCATTTTAAAAGAAGAGCTTTGTTCATTTCACCAACATCTCTTATTCCTAACCCTCCTCTCTCTTTGGACTTACAAACATTCTTCCACTTCACCCAATGAATACATCTTTTATTAATGTTACCATTCTACAAAAAGTTACTAAGGAGACTTCTAACTTCATTTAAGAAATATTTTGGAGCTTTGTGAAAAAAAGAGAGAGTGAAAATAGGAATAGCGTTAAGCACCGAATTAATTGAGTCGCCCTACCTCCAATCGAGATGTTTCTTCCTTTCCACCTTGTTAACCTTGATTTGATATTGGTTACCACCTCCTTCCACACTCTCTTTCTCCTACCACCACCACCAATCCATATCCCTAAGAATTTAAAAGGTAAACTACCTTTTTTGCAAGAGAGAAAAGAAATATCCGAATTTAAAAGCCATTCACCAATGTGAACTCCAAAAACATTGCTTTTGTGGAAATTGATTTTCAAACCGGAAACAAGCTCAAAATCTCTCAACAACACTTTCATACTCTAAAGGTTGTCACAAGTGGGTTCTCCTATGATTACGGTGTCATCCGCAAATTAAGGATATCCACATACTCTTCTAAAACATATTTGAAAGGCATAAAATCTCCCACTTCCACCGATTTTTTAGTGAGAGCGGTTAGGCCTTCCATAGCTAGGACGAAAAGGAAAGGAGAGATGGGATCGCCTTGACGTAAACCTCTTTGAACTTTGAAGGCTTTAGTGACACTGCCATTAACCAAAATGGACATATGACTAGTAAACACACAAGAATCCATCCATTTCAACCATCTCTTCCCGAATCTCATCCTCCCTAAAATCCATCTAAGGTAATTCCAAGAAATAGAATCATAAGCCTTTTCGAAGTCTACTTTAAGAAGAAGACAACCCCTCTTCTTTTTTTTTGTCCAATCAAGCAATTCGTTCACTAATAATACACCATCCATCATACTTCTTCCCGGAACAAAGGCGGTTTGGTTTGAAGAAACCAATTTATCCAATACACTTTTCAATCTCTCCGCCAAGATCTTCGCAAGAATATTATATACGCTCCCCACTAAGCAAATTGGACGATACTCGGACAAATCTTGCGGATTCTTATTTTTTCGGATTCTTTTATATATATATATATATATATATATATATATATATATATATATATATATATATATATATATATATATATATATATATATATATATATATATACTCACAAACCCGCAGTGTAAACTCTAAAATATCTCTATATTTCGGATATGCATATCTGAAGTCACTTTTTTTTGGGAAAAGGGTGTCTTCAGAGACGCATATCTAAAATATTCCAATTTTTAGTGTTACATATCTGAAATAACCCAATATTTATTAAAAAAATTAAAATCAATGTGAACAATACAATTAATAGTATAATAAATTGTATTAATCAAAATATATTATTGAATATATATACCATTATGATCAAGATATAGTAATAATATTAGCCTAATAAATATTTTAAAAATATTTAAAACAACATATTATTTTTATATAAAATTAATTCAAGAAAATTTTTTACAAAATTAAAATTTATAATTAATTAAAAAAATTATTGAGAAAATAAATTATTTGGTTCTTCTAAATTTTAGATAATAATATATACTATCTTTATAAAATTAAATATAAAATATTAGATTTTTCAAAAAGAACATTTTGCATTAAAAACAACAATTTTTAAATTATTGAAAAGTTAATTAAATTATTTCTAAATACATTTTTTTTATTTATTTTCTCAATAAATATCTTATAGTAAGTTAGTAATTCCTCAACTTTTAAATGAAAATCATTTAATTAAAACGGACAAAGATAATATATATTAGGGTTAATAGCTATTTATTTCCCTGCCATATGGAGCATTTATGAAAAATTCCCTGTAAAAAAAAAGTCACATGGATGACCCTATAATTTTGAAAAAATCACTATTAAAACCTTCCCCATGCCAAGTCATCCAAAATGTTGATGTGTCATTGTTTTTTTGTTTTTTCCATTTTCTTTAAATGCCACATGTGTTTATTCATTTATGTAAGGACAATTTTACCCTTAACCCTCCACTACAGCTGCGCAACACCTCTTCACTACTCCATTCATTTAGAGATATGTTGCATATTACTCCAACTTCATTCTACAAAAATTAAAACGAGCTTCCTCTAAAATATGTCATCATAGATCCAATCTTCATCTGCATAAAGATCCTTCATAGATTTCAATCTCTATAAGCATAAATCATACCATATCTGTCATCTTCATCACCATTTCCAAGCACAAAAACTTAACTAGAAAATATCATCACTGATTCACCTTCAAAAACCTGCTTCAGAACTGGTCTACACAATTTTCAATCCATATCATTAGCTCAACCGTAAATTCATCAAGTTCCTCATTACCGATTCCTTTGAAGCAACAAACTTAGAGACGCATCTCAGAAATAAGAATTTGAACTCTGCACTCAAAGTTTCAGGCGAACTATTCACGAATCGATTTCGAACGGAGGAAAGATGAATCGAACGACGTACCAGAGATATCCCAAATAAATCTTCATCTTCAAGAAGAGAGACGAGAAAAGAGAAATGATTCAAAGCTTTGTATTGAAGTTTAGGATTCTCAATTTTGTTTGGATTTCATGATTTCTGTGTTGGTTATTTGTTTGTGTGTGTTTGAGGAGACCCGGTGAGAGCGTTTAAGTTTGAATCCGAGAGAGATGAAGTTTTCTTGGTTGTAATTTGTTTTCTTTAAGTGAGATTCAGAAGAACAGAGAATACAGAGAGTGAATTGATTGAGTCATAAGAAGAAGAGAGGGAGAGAACCGAGTGAGGCCGAGAGAGAGAGAGAGAGAGAGAGAGAGCGAAACTGAGAATTTTGTGTGTGTGTGTGTGGTAGTGTTCTATTTTTTTGGTTTGGGTACAGAGATATAGAAGCAGAGAGATGGCGTTTGGGAAGAACAAATGAACAGTGTTGTTGTTGAAGCAGAGGGAGAAATTGAAGAAGGTATGAACAGTGAGAGGGTTGTGGGTAAAATTGTCCTTACATAAATGAATAAACACATGTGACATTTAAAGAAAATGGAAAAAACAGCAAAACAATGACACATCAGCATTTTAGATGACTTGGCATGGGGAAAGTTTTAATAGTGACTTTTTCAAAATTATAGGGTCATCCATGTAACTTTTTTTTACAGGGAAATTTTCGTAAAGGCCCCATATGGCATGGATAAATAGCTATTAACCCTATATATTATGACAACAATTTTAGATAATAATTAAAACAGACAAAATTAAAATTTATAAAATTAATCAAAGAAAATATATAATTTAAGGAACAAATATTTAAATCAACATATTATTTTTATAATTTGACAAATAAATTATTACAAAATTAAAATTTTATTTAATTTTTTTATTTCTTATTTGTAAATTAAAATTTATAATTATTTGTATTTAAGTTATTCGTTATTAATAATAACTCACTTTAATTATATTATAACTATATTATAAATAAATATCTTTTTAAAATAAAATCTAAAGAAATTTGGGATTTTGGTTAATTCGGATATGTATATCTGAATTAACCAATATCCCAAATTTCCGTTGGGGTGAATTCGGATATGCATATTCGAATTAACCAAAACCCCAAAAAAATTGGGTGCCTTCGGGATTTTTAGGGGTGTTTTGGGGTTTTCAGAAGTGTTTTTCACCCTATATGTGTGTACAAAAAAATTATCTAAATTATCTCGCTAATCAAATTAGCTTATTAGTTTATATCCTCACACCAAATCTATTATTAATCACAATTTGTATAACCTATTCATTGGGAAATTGGAAATGACAAGTAATTTTGTCACTCCCAATTCAGGATGATTATTAAACATTTGGAACAAGACCTTTTGCTCACAAAATTTCCTCCCCTATATGCATTTTCATCTCTAAATGTACTTAAAAATTATATATTTCTTGTGGTAAAATGATTATAATTCATTGATGTTAAATAAGTTAATCATATATGACTATGCAACAAGTTGTACATCGTTCGTGAAGGGGCCGAGTCAGGGAAGATTCTGACGAAGTTCAATAAACCCTTGATCTCGGATGTTATTCTAGAAGGTACGTACAACATGGAACAAATGAAAAAACAAATGAGAAGGTTTTCAAAACCTATACTCGAACTGAAATTGGAGCATCTTCATATGAGCCCAGGAGCCCGATTGAATCTGAGAGGGGGAAACCTCCATGTACTCTAATATGCGCACCTCAAACTCAGACAGAAGCAGCCGCATACCTATCTTAGTGAACAAACACTCAATAAATGGAACTGACCATCCGTTAAAGGGGTTGCATATCTTTTTTTCGAGTATAGAGAAAGGATCGAACAGTCTAAATTGAAACCGACCATGGTATAGGTTAGGTCTATGGTTGCCTCAATACTTAAAACTGAAGGGATCCCTACTATTTTTGCATTCACCCAGTTGTATCTGATCGTGTCAGGCGGCTCCACCAATGTAACCCTTTTAAGGGATAGCTCGTCAAACTTAAAATGTTCGAAAGGTTTAAAATTTTATATCAAAAGTGTTTTTATATCTTATTAAAATTTTATATCATCTCATCCTCTCATTGTTTAAGGAATCATTCTTCTTTTATTTATTATAGCATGTTAATCTCATATCAGTTCAAACTTGTTGTTTCCCATTAAACCTAGTTCTTTGAATCTGAAAAATTTTAGGCTAGGTTACCATCAATAGTTATTAACTTTTCTAAAGGAAATAGTCTCATATTATATGATGTTTAATGGAATTTATTTTGAGTTAATTTTTTCTTTAAAGGATTGACTAAACTTTCATTAGTGCATATGTTACCCACTCTAAGAAATCAATTTGAGATTCAATCTCTAAATTATATGTTCTTAAAATATATTTTTAACATCTTAAATTTGTAATATGTTTCTTAATTTTTTTTCCAATAGTCGTGGTACTATCACGACATATCATAATAGGTGGCAACGAATTTTCCCCTCGAAAAGTCTATACTAGCCAACATCTTAACCAATTTGTTTCTTCATAAATTTTTTCTAGTTCTATAATCCCATACACCATAGAGGATTGTGCCAGTATTATGTGCTTCTTAGATTTTCAAAAGTTGGATTCTCTAGCAATGATAAATATGTAGCCACAAGTTGCTCTGTAATCGTCTAATAAGGTGTTTCATGCTCTCTAAAATGTGTCACATGTAATAGTGAAATTTCGACGGATGATCGATATAACGATATAGAGTCGGGTGGAATGGCGTGTGAACAGAAAGATTATGTATCTTTAACTTTCAGTAAAACAGTGTTTTATGACTATGATACCTAGGAGCGGGAATAGGTCAGTCGGCCTACAGGGGCCTATGGCCTAGCCTATATAAGGTCAGGCCAGGTCAGGCTTATTTAACAAAAAGATCAGGCTTAGGCTTTTTTAAAAGCCTATTTAATAAAATAGGTCGGGCTTAGGCTATTAAAAAAGCCTATGAAGCCTTATAGGCCGGCCTATATTTTCATGTATATTAAAAATAGGCTAAATAGATCGACCTATATTTGCATGCATATTAGAAAAAAGGCTTAATAGGCAAGCCTATATATGCATATATATTATAACAAAGGCTAAATAGGCCGACCTATATATGCATATATAGGACGATTTATAAGGTTTCTTAAATAATATGGATTAATTGAAAACCATAATAAAAGATAGGCTTTTAAATAGGCTTTCAGGCCAGGATTTTAAAAAGGTCATATCAAAAAAGAGAGCCTATTATAGGCCACGGGCTTTTCAATTTTATCATAGGCCAGGCCCAGACCTTATAAAGCCTAGCCTAGCCTAGCCTATTTCCACCCATTGACACCTAAGGATTTTGCACTACTACAAAACGCGTAAAAACAACGCCATGGTCACCATGGTTCTTCACTACAATGTGATAACATCTCTAAAATAAGGCCCTATCATATTATTTTTGTTTTCTGATTAAAAGTTAATTGTATATAACAACGGTTGAGCAGCCAACTGTGGTAAAACAATCAAGCTTTCATGGGTTCGAACCTCAGCGCCATCATATATATTATTCCTTTAATGTTAAGGTGTGTCTTTTCTTTTTTTTTCTTTTTATATAAAAATATAAAGGAATATGACTACGGTTGGTACGTTCCACCGTTGTGATATATTTATAATAAATAAATACTTATCAATATGGTTGGTAGACAATCATTGTGAAATAATTTACCCATATACAAGTGAATTAACTCTCACTTATTGACAGTAGCGTCGTTTTCTTCACAGTGAAACCCAAACACCCATTTTTTTCTCTTCTTCTTCGCCATTAGCCGTGAATCTTGTGCTTCATACGTTAAGGTATTCTTCTTCTTAAATCTTATTGTTAGATAGTTCCCCATTATCTCGTTTGTTGCATGTTGTTTTTGTTGATTAATTATTTTCATTTTTTCAGATTCGTCCTCACTACCTTATCAAAGACCATACTTTGGCTATGGTACATATTGTTTGTGTAGCTATGAAAAAAAGTACAAGAAGCATGAAGCTATAATGAAAACTTCGCTCACCTTGTATTTTTTTCATAGCTTCACAAATAAGATGTTTTTCATGGTTATTGTAGAACTCAACAAGAACAGCACATTTTAGTTAATGAAGAAATAACAGCGGTAACAAACTTCATCTTCATCTAGTTTGTGATACAATGAGAAGAAATATAAGAAGAAATAAGTTGTTGTGTAAGCTTCTTCCTCCTTATATTTCTTCTTCATTACTTCACAAACTAGATGAACTTCAGAATTGATTCCTATTCCACGATTAGTTTCAATAAAAGGTGTGTCCTGGAAATTTATAATAAATTTTGTTCATTGCTCACAAATTTATAATATCTGGTTCTGTTATATGCTGTTTGAGTTTATTATATAATATGTAGATGGCTTATTTTCCATACACCTCACTTAAAATACATTCATTTAAATTGACATAGATACTATAATCTGAAAATTAAATTTTATTTAAAAACCAACTTAAACAAACCATTATTTTCGGATTGCATGCATCTCATCGTTCATTTGATGTTCTTTTACATATAGATTATGGTAGAATGATCTGGCTCCTCAGATGCATCATTGTCTTAGATTATAATTAAGTTTCATTAACTAGAAGAATTTAACTATAATTGAAGACAACGATGTATCTAAGGAGTTAGACCAATAAATCACAATATATATATATATATATATATATATATATATATATATATATATATATATATATATATATATATATATATATGTAAAAGATCATGAAATGAACGATGAGACGCATGGAATCAGAAAACAATGGTTTGTTTAAGTTGGTTTTCAAGAATAGCTTAATTTTTAGATTATAGACTTCTTCATCAATTTGAAAGCTTGTATTTCTTTAGTGAAGTGTATGGAAAACAAGCAATCTACATATTATACAATAAACTCTGGGCACTTTTCACAACGGTTATATATTATAACCGTGATAAAAGGCCATTTATGATTTACATAAGTTTTGTTGATGGGTTTCGAATCCAGTACCTATGTGTAAGTATCACAACGGTTTATACTTATAACCGTTGTGATAACTGGCGCGCGTCCTGCCTTTCAATAACGGTTTTCAGACCATGATAGAAACAACGAACTTACAACCACACCCTACTTAACAACGATATGACCCGCATGATGGTACGCTTTTTCCAACTGTTGTGAAAGGGATTTTCCGTAGTAGTGTTGACTTTTACAGAATCATTACTCAGATACCAACTTGGGAATAACAAATTTAAACTAAATGACTTGATAGATTAGCTCTCAGCTTGTTCTTATTTATATTGAATATAATACGATAAGAATTTCATATTTAAAGGAGATAAATAAATACACAATCATTCCTAATGAATCCATATAAATCATAACAATTATATATAAATCATATCATATATCACATAAAACATATCAGATCTCAACACAAGATTAAAACTAAAAGGTGTTAAAATATTAGAATCATTTATGTGAATAGATAAAATAAATAGATTAAAATTATAATGGCTTAATTTCAAATTTGGTCTCTTTATTTTATTTTATTTCCGATTTTGGTTCCCCATTTTTAAAACCATGATTTTGGTCCACCTTTTATGTTTTATGTAGAAAAAGGACAAAAATAAGGGCTAATTTTGCAGAAAAATATGCAAAATAAGGGGACAAAAATTACACAAAAAACTTAAAAAGGGGACTAAAATAGTGGTTTTTTAAATAGTGGAATCAAAATTAAGAAAAAGACAAAATAAGGAGACTAAAATTGTAATTAAGCTCATTATAATTAAATCAAAAATTTTAAACATATCTTTTTTTCAAACAATTTTGTATAAAAGACTAATATTAAAATATAATATAACATAAATAACAAATTAAAAATATTTTTAAATAATCAAGTCAAAATAAATTGAAAATTTAAACGACGACATCTATAATTTGTTTTTTTTAATATATAATCATTTTATTTTGATTGTAAAAAAATGATTTTGTAAATTGTATTGAATAACTATTGTATTCTAACTATAATACATCAATTATTCAAAAATTTATATAAAAAAAATAAAACTAGTCTAATAACAATATAAGAAAGTTTTATACTACCATAATTACTTAATTATCCTAATTGCCCCATTTAAATTTCATTAATTTATGCCCTTACTCGTCATTTGCACTAATTAATCATTACTACACAATATTTAAATAAATAATCCTTAAAATAATAAATTTTAAACCATCTACTTTAATATATAAAAGTAATTACACCACTTAAATACCTCATCCGGAGATATAAACCGGATGTTTTATTTTTGTTTGAAACAATAAGCTACTCTAATAAAGTTGAAAGTTTACGCTATTCTTTGGGTTTTGATTATTGCTTTTCGATAAATCGTATTGGTAGAAGCGGTGGTATGGTTGTGTTTTGGCATGAACGTAAAAAATGCTCTATTCAAAATTACTCTAATAACCACATTGACATGTTGGTTGAAGATCCCATTCTAGGCAAACTGGTTTCTACGGCTTCCCCGAGAGCTCTCGTAGAAGGGACTCATGGAATTTAATCCGTAATCTAGCTGACAGTTCCAATCTACCTTGGTGTGTCATCGGCGACTTCAACGATATTTTATTCTCCAATGAAAAGAAAGGTAGAAATGAAAGGCCGAATTGGATGTTCTCAGGTTTTCGACATGCGATTCAGGATGCTGGTCTGATTGATATCCCGTTAGAAGGGTATTGTTTTACTTGGTTCAAAAGTCTTGGAACTCCCAGAGCAGTGGAAGAAAAATTAGACAGAGCAATGATGAATACGGAGTGGAGCGATTCTTTCCCTGGTGCGAAATTAGAGTGCTTGACAGCTGCCTCCTCAGATCACTATCCGGTTCTGCTAACTTGTATTCCCACGGTATAGCATAGTTCAGCCAGGACCTTCAAGTTTGAGAATGCTTGGCTTACTGAACCGGGTTTTACGGAGTTTGTGCGTGACAAATGGAACTACTGTGAGTATGCAGAAATTACTAAAAAGTTGGAAGTGTGTGGTACTGATATGATAAAATGGAGTCAAAAAATTGGCACAAAGTTAGAAAGGAAATTGATAGTATTTGCAAGAAGTTGGATAGAGCTCGGCAACATGTTTCGGAAGGGAATCTCAATTATTTTTCAGCCCTCAAGAAACGATTAATTTCTCTGCTGGTGAAAGATGATCTTTTTTGGAAGCAAAGAGCCAAAGCCCATTGGTACAAAGACGGTGATCCCAACACTCGATTTTTTCATGTCACAGCTACTGTTAGAAAAAAAGTAAATGCTATAAAGTCTCTTTTCAATGAGAATGGAGATGTTATTGAGTCTACTGAAGGGATGTGTCAAGTGGCTAGTGCTTATTTCAATGATTTATTCCAAAAAAAAAAGCAAGCTCTCGGGATCGAGTTCTACAAGCTATTGATACTTTAATTTCAGAAGAAGACAATGACATGCTTACTGCTGGATTTTCTTTGAACGAATTTAGAGATGCTATTTTCTCGATGCAAGCTGACAAGAGTCCGGGTCCCGACGGTTTTAATCCTGGATTTTATCATCACTTTTGGGATACTTGTGGCACTGATATATTTCAAGCAGCGTGTGTTTGGCTCGAAACAGGTTCTTTTCCGCAAAGTCTTAATAAAACTAACATCACTCTCATTCCGAAAGGAGATACCCAAACCACTATGAAGGATTGGCGCCCGATTGCTTTGTGCAATGTTCTTTATAAAGTTATAGCGAAAGTTCTTGCTAATCGACTCAAGAAGATCTTAGGTAAATGCATCTCAGATAATCAGTCAGCTTTTGTACCCGAAAGGTCTATTCTGGATAATGTTATGGCTGCTATTGAAGTGATTCATCATATGAAGACCAAAACTAGAGGTAGAGTTGGAGAGATAGCTCTTAAGCTTGATATTAGTAAAGCCTACGATAGAATCGACTGGGATTACTTAAAGGATATCCTTATCACTATGGGTTTTTGCCAAAAATGGGTTGGGTGGATGATGCTTTGTGTTAGTACGGTGGAGTATTCAGTGAGTATGAATGGCAACATGATCGGGCCGATAGTCCCCGGGCGTGGGTTGAGGCAAGGAGATCCTTTATCTCCGTATTTATTTATTCTTTGTGCGGAAGGTCTTACTGCTCTTATCAGGAAAGCAGAAAATAGAGGTGATATCCATGGTGTTAAAATTTGCAGAAATGCCCCTATTATTTCACATCTTCTGTTCGTCGATGATTGTTTCCTCTTCTTCAGAGCTAATACTGCAGAAACTAATGTCATGAAGGATATTCTTGCTACTTATGAGGAAGCATCAGGTCAAGCTATTAACTTCCAAAAATCTGAATTTTACTGTAGTAGGAATGTAAACTCTGATAGTCGGCTAGAGTTGGCTACGTGTTTAGGGGTTCAACAGGTTCTGGGTACCGGTAATTATCTTGGTATTCCTTCCATGATTGGTAGAAGTAGGAAATCAGCTCTTAGATTCATTAAAGACAGAATTTGGAGGAAAATTAATTCTTGGAGTAGTAGAAGTTTGTCACAAGCAGGGAGAGAAACCATGATCAAATTTGTTCTTCAATCTATTCCGACTTATATTATGAGCTTGTTCCTTATTCCCTCCTCCTTAATTGATGAGATCGAGAAGATGATGAACTCCTTCTGGTGGGGTCATAAAAGAGATAGAGCCAAAGGTATACATTGGCTTTCCTGGGATCAATTATCTGTGCCAAAAGTTGATGGGGTTATGGGTTTCAAGAATTTGAATGCTTTTAATCTCACTATGCTAAGTAAGCAAGCTTGGAGACTTACGACCAATACAGATTCTATGGTTTCCCGTCTCTACAAAGCCAGGTATTTTCCGAATAGCGATTATCTAAGTTCTAATATTGGTCATAATCCAAGTTATGTGTGGCGTAGCATCTGGAGTTCCAAGTTTGTGATTAAGGGAGGTTTAAAATGGAGTATAGGGTCAGGAGAGAATATTTCGGTTTGGGATCATTATTGGTTGGTTGATGGTTCTTCATTAAGTAATCCTTGGCCGAATAACATGGTGGTGGATAATCTTAAAGTCTCGGACTTGATGACTCATAATGGTAAAGATTGGAAACACGGTTTGATTAATGCGCTTGTTGGAGAAGAGTCAGCTCAAAAGATACAAAACACTCCTCTCTTTACGGCGGTTCATAATGATAAATTGTTTTGGAAGCATGAGTCCAATAGTAAGTTCTCGGTTCGAAGTGCTTATAGGTATTGTATTAATGATGCTATTGATACCTCTCACCTAAGAATTAAGGAGAGCTGGAATTTGTTATCGAACATCAAGGCCCCACCCAGAGTTAAGAATTTTCTGTGGCGTCTGTGTAGAGACTGTGTGCCTACTCGAAGGAGATTGTTGGATAAAGGTGTTAATTGTCCCTCTAATTGTGTTGCGTGTAGGGATGGCGAAGAGAATAGTTTTCACCTTTTCATCCAATGTTCTAAAAGCATAGAGTGTTGGAAAAGAGTGGGTTTGTGGCCTTTGTTGCAGCGGATTAGTAGTACTGGAGAGTTATTTGCGTCTGTGATTTTCTCCTTTTTGCAGGTTTCCAATCAAGACCAAAAAGCGATTTTCTCATTTACCTTATGAAGTATCTGGAAAGGGAGAAATAATCAGGTTTAGAATCAGGTGGAAGACTCTCCGACGCTTATCTGTCAGCGGGCAAATCAGTTGTTGACAGATTGGAAAGAGGCCCAGAAATATCGCCTCAATAATGAGATTATTAATTCCCCGCCAGCTATTATCAGATGGGAAAAACCGCAGAGGGGCAGATTTAAGTGCAATATTGATGCCGCTTTTTCTCATAATAAGGTTGGTTTTGGTGCCTGTATTAGAGATGAATTGGGTAATTTCATTGTAGCTCGAACTGAATGGTTTTCTCCTTGCACCGATGTTGTTATTGGCGAGGCTCTAGGCCTTCTGAAAGCTGTTAACTGGGTCCATGAAATGGGGTGCGACAATATGGATTTTGAATTAGATGCTAAGCGGGTTGTGGATAGTGTGACCACTCCGAGACCTAATGACTCGGATCTAGGAGCTATTACGGGAGAATGTAACCGGTTGATGGCCCTTTTCTTTAGGAACTCTCATGTTAAGTTCGTTAGAAGACAAGCTAATGAGGTTGCTCACGCTCTTGCACGGGTGGCTCCATTTATGGCTAGTTTTCATAATTTTTATGATATTCCAACATGTATTCAGAATATTATTATTAATGAAATGAGTTAATCAAAAAAAAACCAATTTAATTGCAGCAGCCCTAATTATGATTAATCTTGGTAACCCTAACACGTTTCATTCTCTAAAAAAGGCATGCTTTTGCATTCCCAAGCATGGAAAATTACATTGCTTTTAATCTCAATCCCTCCCAATACCTTCCCTCCATTTATAAAAGAATGTTCCTTCAACAGAACTCTTCTCATCATGAAGAATTGTCAAGGTCTTTTTTAAAGTTTTTTTCATCTTCCTTCCATCATCGGTTCATTTCTATGGTTGATCATACACGCCTGCAAATCCAAATCGCAAGTGATATGCACAACAATTTTCATCTCGCACTCAACAACAACTCACAACAGGCCCTAAAAGCAGAGGAAGCATAAAAGATCTTACTCGAAAGCAGACATAGGTGGAGCTTTCATCACTTAGTAGCCTTCCGTTGTTAGATTTTTTCCTTTATTTTCCTTATTGTATATTCCGTTTGTGGTTGTAGTTTGTAAATAGTTTTAAATTGGTGAAATTCGGGTATTGGGATATGGTCGGGAAAAGGGTTCTAGTTTGTTTGCTTTTACTAATTCCTTGATTGTTTGGTTGTTTGTGTGAATCTTAATCATTCTGGTTTCCGTTCACCTTCGAATTTGTGATTGCTAGGACTTTGTTACGCTGCTTGGATGATAGATCGAGCGAGAAAGAAGAGAGGTAAAAGGGTTTCAGTTTTCTCGATTTTTCTGCTATGTTGTTTGGACGATAGATCAAAGACAAAGATGAGAGAGCAATGGAAACGTTGATGAGAGAGAAGCATAGGAGGAGAGAGGACATTATTATTTTCCTCTTTTAATGTTTTTTTTGGAATATTAAATGAAAGAATAGTGTGGTATTGAAAATTGTTAATTGTTAATTGAGGATTTTTTTTGCCTTTCTAAGAAAAAATTTGAATTCAAGACATCAAATTTTGTGTCTTTCTATTTTATTTGTTGATTTAATTTAATTTTGATTTATGTTTCTCCATGATTTGAAAATAAATGAGATTAAATGAAAAATTAATGAAAATTATTATGAACCAAATATAATAATATATATTTATTATCATTTCTTTTCATAAATGTTTAATTACTATTTTTTTTTAATAGTTGAAAACAGTAACAAGATCAAATTTTTTGGGCAGCACGTGTTTAAAATAGGTTAATTTTCCCTATAAATAAACTAAAACACAAATATTTTTAAATGATATTTTATAAAATATATTTTAAATATTTTAACCTTTTTGTTATAGGTTTTAAATTAATATATATGAATATAAAGACATTTTGAATAAATTTTTTATATAAAACATTTTTAAAATGTATCTTTCGAAATAATTATGTTATTTTATCATATAATAAATCAAAATTAATCTTTATATTTAAATTATGTTATTTTATCTTAATATTTGAACACACGGGTAAATGATTACTTAATTATTTCATTATAACATACATTTTGACGGATCGATACTACTTAATTTGTATATATTTATTTTGTTTAATATATTTTATTACATTTTCAACTTACCCAAACTATTGGTTTGTATATTTTTTTATATAATTTTCTTAATCATCAATATACTATATTTATTTACTATTTATAACCATATTACGCAACCCGTGCCTCACAGATAAATGACAATTTAATTATTTTATTTATTGTATTTTTTATTATTTTTAATATTTTTAACTACACTGAGAAATCCGTGCGAACGCCAAAAATCAATATTTGTTTGTTAATAACTCCAAAAATCCAAATAAAGTGTTCACATTAAAAAGTATAATAAATAAAATTGTTATATTTGTTTGTTAATAACTCATAAAAGCATATATAGGGTATGTTTGATATATATTTATTTTTGTAAAAAAAAAAAAAACATATCCTCTTAGACATTATTATAATTAAATCATTATTTATTAGATTAAATTAATATATATAATAAAAAGAAGAGTTATTTTATGGTTTTAAAATAGAAGCCAGAGATTCGTTATAAAATTTAATTGTGTTTAAATTTATTTGCTATTATATGATAAAATCATATAATATCAATAAAATCCATAAATTTACCATACAGAAGAATTTAAAAATTATAGACATGCCCGACGGGCCGAACCTATTTTTTTGACGGGCCGACAAAATATCTACTTAAATTGAACATATATTAGAGATCATATGTTTAATGACTTCTGAATTACTATAGCATATAACTTCTAAATTACTACACAAATTTAATAAACATAATATTATTCAATTCTTTAAATCAAATTAAATTATTAAACCAATATGTTTTTTTTATAATATGTTTTATGTTATAATATTTGTTAATGGGAATTATAAAATTAAAATTATAGGCATGTCCGACGGGATATATATTTAGTTTAACTGAAATTATATTTTGACAAGTACTACAACTTGATAAATTAAATTAATATTTATATCACAATCAACATTGAAATCTTTTTTTCTGTTAATATATACACTTTTTAGCCATAACTATTTAATATTTATATTGACTAGCAAACGCACGAGTCCTTTCCAAGATTACAAAATAGTTAATGATCGAAAAACAGAGATAATAAATACTTTTTAGAAGAAGATAAGTGAAGTGAATTGTGTTTCAAGAGCAGACAACTGAATTGCATTTCAAAAATTTAAAATAAATTTAATTTGATTTTTTAAGATTATTTTTTAATTTTTAAAATTCAAAAATAATAAAAAGTTGTTTGATATGTTAATTTTGTCAAACTATTTTTGAAAATTATTCTCTATTTAAGTATTGTGAAAACTAAAATATTAAAATAGATTTTAGAGGTTTTATTTTTTGGTTTTTAATTTTAAAAATTAGAATGAGAACAAAATAAGAAAAGGTAATATATATATATATATATATATATATATATATATATATATATATATATATATATATATATATATATATATATATATATATATATATATATATATATATATTTCATTAATGATAAGTTTGAAATATTGTATAATTTTAAAATAATTTTTATAAGTAAAATTACTAAACATATTTTTCATTATTTTTAAACTATTTTTTTAAAATTGATTTACAAAAACAATTTTTAAAAACTAAAAACTAAAGGTTCGTTTCTTTAACTTTTTTTTAAAGTATTTTATAGTATTACATATATTTATTGGAAAAATATTTTCATTTTTAAAAAAATTCAAATAAAAAATTGATTTAAATTATTATTTTAAATATTTTATCATTTTATTATAACTTTTTTTAGATATTACAATATAAAAAAATCACTTAAATTTGAAGTTATTTTAAATATATTTGGCTGGTTTTTCTCATTTTGCCTTGTTCATCTCTTCCCTGCAGGACATTTTGAATTTCATGGATGAGAATTATCCCCCTCAATCTAAAGACATTATTCTTGTGGCCTGTTTGTTAATTGTTGCTGAGATTTGGAGAGCGAGAAATAACTGCAGATTTTTGGATAATGTTATTAATTGGAAGTCTTGTATTGCGTCGGTTATTTCCAAAGTCTTTTGAGCGAGTAAGCGTATTAAGCATGGAATGCAGGTGAATATGCATGACTTTATCCTTTTTAAAGCTTTCAACATCTTAATCAAGCTTCTTCCGCCTTTGAGATGTATTGAGGTTCTTTGGTCTCGTCCCTTGAGGTTTTGGTTCAAGGGTAACACGCATAGGGCTGTTGTTTTTAGGGACTTTCGCAGCAATCATATTGGTAGTTTTGCTTGCTTCCTGGGCTTTGGGAATGGGTTTTTTGCCGAGCTTATGGGACTATTTATGCTATGGAGTATGTGAATTCTATGAATTGGTCTTACTTTTGGTTGGAGTCGGATTCTAAATTAGTGGTAGCGGCGGTTTCAAAACCTTCTTTGGTTCCTTGGACTATTAGATATAGATGGAATAGATGTTTGCTAGGCGTTTTGTCTAGGAATTTTTGTATATCTCACATATATAGAGAGAGGGTAACAAATGTGCAGATAGATTAGCTAATATAGGTCTAATTTTAGATTTTTTTTTTTTGTGGGATAATGTTCATACCAATGTTTTGGTGGACTTCAATAGAAACTTGCATGACTTTCCTAACTTTCGAATAATTTTTTCTTGAGGTTTTGGCCTAGTCCTCCTCTTCTGTTTCTTTTATCTTAATACAGGGCTTCGATCTACTTTTGATATATATATATATATATATATATATATATATATATATATATATATATATATATATATATATATTATAAAAATTATTTTTTAGATATATATTTCTTTTAAAATTGTGATTTTAAATATGTTTTAAACTCCAATAATATATATTTATTTTATATTATGTTAAAACTAATTTTTTTAATTTATAAAAATGAATGTAAAATATTTTATAATATTTTAATTTAGATTATTTTTTAATTATAAAAATATTTATTTTTAAATAAAATAAAATAAACGGAGCCTAAAATTCATTTAAAAAAGTCTTAATCTCGAGTATCAATGAGTATCAGGTTTTTACACGCTTGTGCATAACAGTCAGTTGGAAGTGGCAAATCAACGGAACAAGATGAAGTAACATGTCTTTAAAAGACAAAACATCACAAAGAAAAATATCATTTGGTTACTATCATGGCACATGACATGTCTTCAAAAAGACCGTTCTTGTGACCCCCATTTCATTCAGAAATCTCTTTTGTGTTACATTTGCTCGTGCAGCACATTAGAAAATCTATTAAAATACTGTTTTCAAATTATTATATTCCAAGACTTTGTTGAGTATTTTTAATAATGGACTCTTTGAATTCAGAAAGTTAAATGATTTGAATGAGGTTAGTTGGACTAGTTCAAGTGGAGAAAGTCCTACCGCATGTTATAAACAGAAACTAGGATGTTATCAAACACAAGAGAAACAACCTCCTTGCTACCGAGGTTAGGTGGGAAAATGAGAGTGAAAATTGTTAGAGATATAATTCAAGTTAGTTATTTGGTTAGAAAGTTAAGAGTTTAAGTCTAAAGTAGTTAGGATTAGAGTTTGTTATGTTAGTTACTTAGTATACAAGTCATTTAGTTGTATATAAATACATGTTCAGTATCTATTATCACCTTCAATAATGGTAATTTTTATTCTTCATTCTCTATCTCTTTCTCTCCTCACTAAAAGTGTCTCATGCGTTAACAAATTGGTATTTAGAGCTTCCGATTAGTTTATTGATCGTGTTTTTAAGAACTGCACATCGGTTGTTGTGTTTTCCAGGGATCGTGAATCGCTTTTGTTGCAGAGATGAATGATGGCAACAACTCTCAATTCTCTTCCAAATCTTGATGGCAATAATTGGATTCGATGGAGCAAGCAAAGGAAATTCTTGTTCGGTTTCCATGAAACCCTTGAAGTTGTCATCAATGGCGTTCCTGAACTTGTTGACAATGCAAGTGATGCTCAGAGAGTCAGTCACAAGGATGCCAAGAAGAAAGACTGAAAGGTTGCGTTTTGATAGAGTGAATTCAGCAACTATATAATTCTAGATCTAGGGTTTTCTAAGGACAAACATAAACAAATTTGCAACAACAATAAAAGAAAAGATTTATGATAATTCTCTAATTTTCTTCAAGATGCAAGAGTCTTTAAATACAAGGAGGAAAACAACCCTAATGGGGTGTCTAACATAGGGCCTAGCCCAATAAAGAAAACACAATAAAACTTAAGAAAATTATTTAATTTGTGATAAATCCTTGCAGTCATTTGGGTTTGTTTCTAATTCTATTGGGCCTAGTAACACATTTTGTATTCATTCGGTGGTAGATGCGGTGAATTTTGATCAGATTTCTCTCCCGTTAAATCGGTGAAGGAGGCATGGGATATTATTTTCAAGTATTATAAAGGAGGAAGGAGGTAGAAGGTTAAAATTGTCAATTTACAGACACTGAGAAGGAAGTGTGAATTACTGCATATGAGAGAAGAAGGAAATATTGCACACTATGTCTCGAAAGTGCGGAATCTTGTTCATCTCATAAAAGGTTATGGTGAAACCCTAACAGATAAGATGATAGTTGAGAAGGTAATGCATATGTTGACCTCTCGCTTTAATCGTGTTATCGTAGATATTAAACAATCCAACAATCTTGAACCCCTAAAAGTAAAAGATACGGTTGGTTTGTTGGAGGTACATGAGATGAGGATTGTCAAAAGGAAAGGGGTTTAAGATTCAATATAAGCACTATAGGCTCAAACGTGGAAGAAGCATGATGGCTCCAACAAATTCAAAGACAAATGAGACAAGACTAAAGCAATCACTCTTGGTCGAACCCTCACAAGCATAAGGTTGACGATAGGACTTATGAATCCTCAAAAAGAGGAAAGGGAAACTCCTATTAGAAAGACAGAGAAGAGAAAAAAGGTGTGCAGTGTTTTAACTGTGAAAAGTGGGGTCATTTGGTCAAGCATTTTTGGCACAAGAAAGACAAGGGAGCGACAAAAGGCAAGGACGAAGGAGTGAACTTTGCACACCATTATCTTGAGGATTCTGAAGATATGATGGTTATGGGTATAGTTGCAGATTAGCATGTCGACACCAAGAACTGGTTCCTCGCCACAGGCTGCTCGAATCATATGACTTGCCAAAGAATGTGGTTAGCATTTTCGACGAGTCGAGGAAGAGAAAGTCAAACTTGCTAATAATAGCTCGTTGTAAGAAGGTACTAGCGACATAGTTATTTAAAGGAGCAATTGAGCAAAAGCTATGATCAAAGATGTACTCTATATACCTAAAATTGAGGGCAATTTTCTTAGTGTTGGACAGTTAGTCGAAAAAGGTTTCTCAGTGGTTATAAAAGAGAGAGCCTTGGAACTTTTCGACACTCAGAATAATTTGGTCTTGAAATCTCCATGATTGAATAATAGGACATTTAAGACCATGATCAATTCGACTCAGGTACAATTCCTAAAAACAATTGTCAATCACAAGAAGTGTTTGGCCATCTAAACTTTAGGTCACTCGAGATATGGTAACACGTATACCAAGTCTTGTGATGCCCAACAAACTCTATGAAGGTTGTTTAGTAGGGAAGTAATCCAGAAAGTCTTTTATTTTGACTATGCCAATGAGATTCTCTTACATACTAGAAGTATTACATCCAAATGTATGTGGCCCTTTTAAGGATCATACCATTGGTGGAAACATGTATTTTGTCTCATTTTTCTATGATTATAGACGAAATCCTTGGATCTATGTGATCAAGTGAAAGGATAAAGTATTTGAAATCTTTAATAGACTCGGGATGTTTTTCGAAAACCAGAGTGAAAAGAAGATCAAGGTTCTGCGAATAAATGGAGGTGACGAATACACATCCAAGATGTTTGAATAATTTTGTGCAGAATATGGTATTGATCATGAGATAACTACTCCTTATACTCCTCAACATAATGGAATAGCATAAAGAAGAAACAAGACCATATTGGATATGGCGACATGCGTGCTGAAATAGAAGAATCTGCCTAAATCCTAATGGGATGAAGCAGTCACCACTGCTGTTTATATTAGGAACAGGAACTCTACCAAAAAAATTGAAGAAAAAGGTTTTTGGAAAAGTTTAGAGTGGAAAACAACCATCAGGGCGTCATCTGAAGGTGTTTGGCTCTATTTGTTACAAGCATGTCCCTGATGCAAGAAGAATAAAGCTTGATGACAAATGTGAACCTACGATTCTGGTAGGATATTATAAAACTAGAGCATACAGGCTATTTAATCCAATTAATGAAAAGATATTGATGATTTGAAATATTGTGATTGATTTAAATTTTGCCTGGGATTGGAATTCTGGTGATGCAATTAACAAGCCTTTGATGAGTTGTGGCGTCGACAAAGAAATTCTAGTCGATGACACTCTTGTCAAAGTGGAAGTCGAAATAGTTATTGACATAGGGATTTGACAATCAAGTCTTACCTAAAAATAGATTACCTATGTCTATATTAAATCACTTTTCCGTTTCCATGTCCTCGTGCTTGAGAGACTGTGTATGTGAGTGATTTAATTGGGCCCTAGAAAGGGCAGTGCATAAAGACATAAGCTAAGTCAACTACATCAATGTTGGACGAGCTTCCATCCTAATTGTCCAATGGGTTGGGCCTTCCGAAGAAAGTCGCTCAATAAGCCAAGATCTTAAACCTATGATATGCATCACTTATCACATGTAGCTTATGACATGTGTGAGGATAACGATTTAGGGGAATTATTCAATAAGGAAACTATATCCTCACAATCCAAAGGGGGGGCGGTCTCCTTTGTCCCTCATTTTTTATGATGGGCCGAGGGAAAATGTTAGTTGGTTCTCTAACTCAGGCCCAAGGAGATTAGTATATATACCCTACTTCTAGAAAAGGGAAGGGGTCTCTAATTAACAAAAAAAACATATCCTCTTATAACCCTATATAAGTATACCCACAACAAACCACAAACCCTTCATTGTATTTTCTTAGCAGCTACAAGAATCATCAAAGAAGAAAAAGATTGAAGAAAATCAAAAAGCGAGAAGGTTTTGATATTTGGCGTAAGAAATGAAAACATGTTAGAAGAAATAGATTGTGTTAGAGAAAAACAAATTATTTTAATTTAAAACTTTGTTAGACATTCTTTGTTGATGTCGATAAATATGGGGAGAAACCTCAAAAAAGAAAGGCATCCTTAAACAAATCAACTGAAGATCACGTGAAATGCATATATATATATATATATATATATATATATATATATATATATATATATATATATATATATATATTTATATATATATATATATTTACACACACACACACATCAACAAAGATAAAGAGAGTCAACTTAAGGAACATGAAATGCATAAATAAATTTAAAGCTTTATCGTCAACAAAGATGAGGAAGATCAACTTAAGAAACGTGAAATGCAAAAAAAAATCTAAATTTTGACATCAATAAAGATGAAAAAGGTTGTCAAAGACTTTCGCTCAGTTAATTAGTCTCAAAGTTGGATGTTGTCATCCGTAGGAAGAAGTATGATCTTATTTCCTGATTAAATATGCCTATATGTGATTATTTTTTGTTTTTATCAAGTAACTCATCCCTTTCATTTTAAATAAGTTGTTTTAATCATTTTTGCTCTTTGTTCTCTATCTTCTTTTCATCTTTGATTATTTGTTTCCCTTTTAGATAATGGAAAAGGGGGGAGAATATAATCTCAGGGGGAGTATACTCCAATCCTTTTTTTTCTTAACCTCTCTTGTAAGTCACCTCAATGTGAGATACTTTGTCATCATCAAAAGGGAGATAATGTAGTTCTATGTGCTTAATAAGTATAATAGGTTAAATAATGACAAAAGAAATCCTAACAAAAATATCATGAACATCATCAAGGGAAGAAAATTAAAAAGCGATAAGGTTGTGATATGTTGCACACGAGAATAAATTGTTAATATCAACATCAAAGTGAACTAAAGATGTGAAAGCTCATTTGTTCTTGCACTTAAGGATTCCGGTATTTCTGAAAAGTTGTATGTAAAATAAGAAAGAGTACGTCTTGAAGTACTAAGGCAATGTACTCGCTCAATTAAAATTATTTTCAAAATATTTTCGTTTGTCAAAACCTTCTTAAAATTTATTTTGGACAATGTCTAACTGATTACGAATGTTGATTAATTAATTATACAACGAGACCTCGGCCTATAATCAATTATGGATCATGTCAATTTTATTATGAAATAAATCGCTCTATAATTGATTAGGGATTGTTTCATCAAACCTTTTCTTTTTTATTTAGGTATAATTAAAAAGGATGTTTGTCTAATCAATTAGAACAATGGTCTAATCGATTAAAGAGCGGATCCGATCCAAAAATCTTTTCTTTTTTAGCCAAAAATTTTATTCTTTATAAAGGAGCCTTATGCACTCTTCCAATGCACAAAAATTATATTGTATATCCTTTTCTTCTACTCGCTCTCTTTCCAAAATCAGTATTATTCACTACACATTCTCATAGTGTTGAAAGATGTGAAAATCTTATCTCGAGAGTTGTGTGTTTATGTTGATGTGCTTAATTTATTTATTCAAGAGCTTAGTTCTCTTGTTCATTTGTAATTGACTTAGAGGTGTCAAGCTAAACCCTTAAAAATCCTGGTGTAAGGAATGTTGTTAGCTAAACCTTAAAAAAGCATGGTGTAAAGAAGGTTGTTAGGATGAACCTATGTAAAAGCTCAAGTTGTTTATAGTGGAAATATCAAGAGGAAACTCTTGAGGATTGGGGTAGGACGTGTGGTTTAAGGCTAAATCATTATAATCTTTGATGTGATTGCTCTAACTTTATGTCTTTTATTTATTTACCACTACCTAATTCTCTACTTCTATCATTTTCATAAAATCAATTAACTTAAAATCACTTGTTCATAAAAGAGTTTTGAAATTCAAATATCACAATTCAACCCTCCCCCTTGTGTTTGAATTCTGGTATACAAAAAGTGACATTAGATTCTAACTCATGCTATAGGATTAATCATCTCATGATGTAACAATGACTTCGACAATTCACTAAACAGGAATATCCTCTTTCAGTGGAGATGGGTATGCTTATTGGAAAAAGAAAATGGGAACTTTTATATAGGGGATGGATTATGATATCTGGACTTCTGTAAATAAAATGGTCCTTTTTTCTCACACTTCTTGTTGATGGTATTGTAGAAAACAAAGCTAGAGAAATCTGGACCAAAGAGAATAAGGAAAAGGTGCAGCACGATTTGAAAGCAAAATTATAATCACTATATATCTTGGTAAGGATGATTTATTTCGTGTCTCTCACTGTGAATCTGCTAAAAATGTGGGACACTCTCTAACTTATCCATGAACGTCTAACCAAGGTAAAAATATATATATAGGGATATAGTGAACACATTACCCATGAGTACGAATTGTTTAAAATGAAACCTGCGGAAAATATTCAAGACATAGAAAACGTTTAATTCATATTATGAATCATATGAGAATTTTGGGAAAAAACCTTTCTAAATAAGAATTTGATTAACAAAGTTCTTACATGCCTTAATTGCAACTACAAACCTAAATTCATTGTGATTTATGAATCTAACAATTTATCTTGTGTTTATTTGGCTACCTTCTATGGAAAATTGTAGGAACATGAAATGGAACTAAGAAGACTAGTTGATAATGAAGAAAGCGACAAAAAGAAGAAGAAAATGATTGCCCTAAAATTTATAGAGGTCAAAGACATGGAGTCAGAAGATAAATATATCCAAAGTGAAAGTGATGAAGACATGAAACTCATATTTTTTTAAAATCATGAAATTCCTAAGGCACAAAAAATTAACTCCAAATTTTTAGAAGTGAAGTAAAGAAAGATCAATTTTCATTTCAACTTGATTCCATTGCAGAAAGAAAGAACACATAAATTCATAATGTCCCTAGAACCAAAGGAAATCTAAAATATACAAAATATCACAAAAATGTTCAGAGATAGATTAAATTGCATGGGAGGAATACAAAATGGATTCCTCCGATGAATCTGAAAAGAAGGAAGAAACCCACCAAGGTCCCATGAAAAACCACAAAGTTGTATAGTTAGTTGGCTTCTTTAGTCATGAAGGTTGGCTTGTATTTTTTTGCCTCATACATAGGTATCTGGTTGTAGCTGAAGTATGTTTCCATGAATAACAATAGCTTGTAACTAGCTGAATTATCTACTAGCTTGTTTATGTGTGGATAGAAATATGTATGGAAGGTCTGGTTGAGAATGGTGTAATCGACGCACATTCACCACTTCCCCAAAGCTTTTTTGACCATTACAACATTGGACATCCATTAAGTATACCTTACTTCATAGATAAAGTTGGCGTCCAATAGGCACTAGATTCTCTTTATGGTTAGTCCAGCCTTCTAATGAGATTGTTGCCTTCTTCATTGAGCCACATAGCAGATATTGGGGTTAATGTTCAATCGGTGGCATGCCACACTAGGGTCAATGTCATACATCTCGTATGGAGAAACTGTAAAGAGGTCGGCATTAGCTTTAAGACACTCAATGAGCTATTCCATCACAACGGACAGTAACTTAGCCCATATACTAGCTAATTGTGCTAAACGATTTCAAAATAGCCGTCTAAAACCGGCCTTAAGGTTCTCACCTTGACTTTTATCGTTGGGCTGAGTTTTTTTCATAGCATTTTGTCTTCTTACACGTTGAAGTTGATCATATTAATAACTTGACAAGTCTTCTTCCTTTTTCT
The DNA here is from genome assembly GCF_029867415.1 of Vicia villosa. Lineage (NCBI taxonomy): Eukaryota > Viridiplantae > Streptophyta > Magnoliopsida > Fabales > Fabaceae > Vicia > Vicia villosa. The sequence goes on from NC_081180.1 coordinate 162,485,788, forward strand.
CTCAGAAGAGACGGTGCTTGCAATGGAGTTTTTTAGTATTGTTTCATGTACAAGGTGAGCTCCATAAAGGTCGACTGAAACGACAATCGGATTGCATGCGTCATTGTGATATTTCATCTTCCAGTGGATCAGAGAGACTAGTGTATCTAATTCTGCGGGGAACGACCTCCCAAGGATGCGTCGTTTTCATTACGGATCACAAGGAAATGCACATTCACGATCCTTTCGTGCTTCCTTTCCCCGAAAGAGACTGGCAGCTCGATAGTTCCACGTGGAAGAGTTAAGGAATCACTGAATGTTAACAGATTCTTGGCTTTATACGGCTTTAAGTCTTGATCGTGTAACCTTATCCTCGTGAAGATTCTTATGTGCGTCATATTGCATGAGCTCTCATCATCAACGAGGAATCTCGATATTGAACACTTCGCTACGGTGGAATTTACAATCAGTGGAAGTTTCGCATTAGGGACCCACCAACTTTATCGTAATCTCGGAACCCTGAAATAGGTATGACATTTTTCTGCCTCTCTTTAGCCATCAAAGAGTTATGGGAGCTTTGTTGTGAAGGTTCTTTCTTCATATACGATCTCTCGTCCATTTATTCAACGGAGAGGAAATGAAAAGATCGTAATGCTGGAAAACTTGTGGTGTCTTTGGCAGTTATATCAGTCTAAATCATCTTCAAGTAAGCTCGGTGTAGCAGTTTGTGATTTTTAAATCAAAGAAATATGATCGTGGAATTCATAGGAATCAAAAGTCAATTCTCATAGACGACACAACTTTTCCGTTAGAAAACCAAAAATGTATGGTGAAGTAATATAATAGAGTCTTGGTACAGCACAGCAAGCTTCTGGTACGTCGAAAAGGGTGTAGACCTACAAGATTAGTACTTCAATGTCTAAATTAATAAATGAGTACCTCAAATCTCACGTGGGATACCTTATATTTGAGAGATAGTTAGAGATGCCCCATATTTTTGGATGTGGAACGCCGTGAACCGTTACATATTATCCACCAGACAATTAACCGTCTATGGCATGGATCGAGCATGTGTCTCAAGGTCGTGGTTGCACCGTACCTTTGACAGCTTATGACTGTACTAGTGATTGGACCTCTTGGTTACCGGCCGAAACACTTGTCAATATCTCTTGTATTATATATCTAATTACCAAATAAGCTTAAATCAACATGTAGAACATATAGATTGATGCATTGTTAACTAGTCAGAAACATTTAAATTAAATTCTTGAACAAACTAAAGGTGGGAAACTCGAATAAGCACGATGCGTGACAAAATATAATTAAAGAAAGTACCTATGTGTAATGTGTCTATATGTCTTGACTACCTTCCATTACAAACCAGAGCCTTTGTAATCAAAGCAAAAGGGAAAATGAAAATTCGTCGTAATTGTTTACATCCAACAACAATCATCAAAAGTACTTTTCACAGTAAACTAATTATAATTGAAGATACAAACAAATCCAGAATCCAGTGTAAAATGAGACGGAAAATTAAGGGCTAAGGATACCAATACCCAACTAAATTCAAGAGTACTGGAGTGTTCACCTTTTAAAAAAAATTTAGCCCACACCCCACCAACTAATATTTCTACACAACTACCAACTAAATTACCGACTAAAATTTCTACACAACTACCAACTAAAGTGACAATATTGTGATGAGGTATTATTGAATATCAAAATTAGTCTTTCAATTTTAGAATCGAACTGTCCTACTATATCTCTAACCAAATTGCCTTACTGGTAGTAATTCAAAGTTCAAAATGATTCACTCATTCTTTTTATAATTTTGCAAACCAAACATTTTCTATTATATTATCTCGAATTTCTTAAATCAACAAAAAATTCTAGGTAAGAAACTCCCGTTCCTCTTCTCCATTTCCTCTACTTACCTTTAATTTCGAATGAGGTACTTAGATATTAATCCCTCTTATTGCTTTCCTCTTCATTTTCTTTTAACCACAAACTCGCAAGTGCAATCACTTTATGCAGTGGCAGCTTCAAGAAAATATCATACAACAAAACAAATTTGAAGCAGCCTTTGCAAGGTAGGGGAGGAAACTCGAATAACAAAATTAAGGTATAGTCTATACAAAGACCATCCATATTCAAACAACAAAAGTGTCACAGTCACAGGTTCATCGAGTGACCTAACTACAGAAAACCGAATCGTACCAAACTGTCATCATCCATACCAAATGCAATGCTGCAAATAGTGATTTCATTATCATCAAAGGCTTCATATGAAAAACTTCCTCAAATGGAAGGAATGCCAATGGCTAGAAGCAAATGATATATTGTTCAGCAGATGCATAAAAATATCACATCAAGATCGAGATTATTTCTCGGGATTAAGCTTCAGCTTCCTTAATTTGGATTGATGTCTTGGCTAAACTAGCTTCCAATTCATCCAACTCATCCAGGTCCAGTTCATCATCATCGTCGATATCATCAGGAAGTTCATCATCAGCGGCACCTGTTGCTGAGGTGCTAGGACCATTATTAGCGGCACTCCCAGACCCCTGAAATTGGATCCAATGATTAGCAAACCATAATATATGGTAGAAGTATATTAAAAATAAAATAGACACTGCACTTCAAATAAGAGGGAAAATGAGACAAGAGTTAATCAAGAAGCCACTACCCTCCTTGGAAACAAGAACATAATAACTATGGCCGTGAAAAAAGAAAACTTCAAATTGGCTATCATTAGAATATTAAGAAATATTCTATTTTATGTTAGTATTTTAGTTTACCTTGTAGGATCAGTTTCTGACCTCATTAGTATCTTAAATTTCCTCTTTACCTTGTAGGATCCAAAGAGGAAAATGATTTGGACAATTTGTAAAGGCCCTCCAAAACCATTCTACATCTTTTGAATTACTCCATATAGGAAGGTCATAATTATATGGGGAAAAAAACTAGCTGCAATTGCATTTGCAATGTGTGTGGAACCGAGAACTGGCTGCAATTGTATACATTTTGTGCTTGGAACAAGCCTAAATATACATTTTATATCACTTTCAATGTGCTTGGAACTAAGAACTAGCTACAATTGTAAATTTAATACAATACAAAATAATTTCCATGTATTAAGAAATATTTGGCAATACACTTTGCAACTACCTTACAAACTAAGTGGGCTTCTAATTAGAACAATAATGAACAACAACCAAACTTTATCCTACTAAGTGGGATCGCTACATGGGTCAAACGGCGCCATAATTTTTCATCAAATACCGTACTTTTATCCAACTAGTTAATCTCGAGATTTTTCTTAATAGTTTCTCTTTTAGTTTTTCTAGGTCTTTCTCTACTCCTAGTGGTATGACTACCTTTCTGATTGGGGCTTAGGGTTAAAAAACCCTGATACATATCCTTGATAGCTCGAATATAGGCAATCTCAACCTATTTTTTCTCTAGGAAATACTAATACTACGATGAACAAACATACAAAATAATTTCACAACATGTTTGGTTTGTGTAAGGATTAGACAAGCCCAAACCATGTTACGGCCAATAGCCCATCTTTTGTTTCTTTTTCCAAAGCCATGCTTTTGGAATTTCAAACTGGAATTTAAACACACATTTGCAATACAACTTACTACAAGCTGCCAGCTCAATAAGTCTAGGCAAACCTAGAGATGACACACTGATTACACCTCACACTATAACATTCAAACTATATTTGCATTCAAATTTTATAGCTAATTGCCCGATGCAGGAGGAAAATTAACTTCTAAAAGCCATCTGTTTTGCGAATGCTCATGCATCCAAAGTTACACAAGCTCATCCAGACCCTAAATCCTAGTTGTTACTATTTGGGAAGGGAATGGGCTGAATACATCCCATGTCTAACCAAGAACCCAAAAGCAAAGGTGAATGGTACATAAATGTATACAACTTCAAAAATAGGTTTGTTTATATTATCATAACAAGAAAAGGCAATTATGAACAAGAAATTTTCCAACCGAGAAATTTTCATATTGAATAAAGCTGCAAACTTCCAATCATATAACAGCCTCAAAACATATCCACAGAAAAGGAATTAAAACTATACAGAGAAAAACAGGCATGGAGAAAAAACTTACATTCTGTTCAGTTTCATCAGATTCAGGTTGTCTATGGTACTTATCATATGCTTCAGCATCATCCACAAACAAGCTAGCATCTGACAGAAACAGCTCACGCCCACTGCATTTAAGGAGACAATACAACATCATTAGGGAAAAAAGGGAGAAAAAAATTACATTAACCTTCATACCATCTGTACCCTTATAAAAAACATGCTCAACAACATGCAGTTCTTTAACTTTCTCCTTGAATAAAAGGGAGGGTCTATCCATACACGTTCATATGTGAATGATGGGGAACAGAAAATTAACATACCTCATGCGGTCATTCTTAGCCCTCTCTGCCTGTTGGGCAGCCAAACTAGCCTCTCTCTCATCCATCTTTTTCTTCTTCCATTGGAGGAACAACTCAGTAGACATAGGGGTTGTAGTTTTCACTTGGGCACGCTAAACCATGCAACATATTCTATTAGACACCCTGATTCAATTATTAAATGACAAAGCTTTGAATAAGAGGAAAAACAACAAACCTGCTTTTCAATCTCTTCCTCAATAGGCATTTTATCAGATTCTTCCTCCAACAAAGCCTTCATTTGGGATTTTAAAATATACCCAGGTGGAAGTGCATGTCTATAGATACAATTCTTACCGCCATTGGGACATGCCCAAAACCAACCATATTGCTTCCTCTCAACCGCATCCAAAAAGTGTTTACATACCTAAACAAAGTGCATAAACAACAGATAGATGTTATTTTCAGATATATAACATAACAGCAACAAGAAGCAAGTCTTATCCCGCTGAGTGGTGTCGGCTACATGGATCAACTTAGGTCATAATGTTCTATCCAAATCCATAAGCACTTTCAAAAAATATTATTTGAATAAAGCACACAACAATCTAACATGCAAGAGAATTTAACATAATTCAAATAAAAATAATAATAAATCATACAATGTCAGTTGGTTTGTTCTGATTATACTCATTTTGCTTCGACTCCACCACTTTCTCCAATGTCGCTTGATCCCATTCCTCCATTGTATCTAATCAACATAAGACCAAACCAACACATAAAATGAATAAAAAAAATCATCGGAACCAAAACAAAAACAAACAAACAAACAATCAGCACCAATGAACTACATACCATCATCGCGCTTATCACTGTATATGTCAATCTTCTCTCCTTTCCTCTGAACATTCAAATCATGCGAAAATTTGCATTTAAAGCCCTTAGCACACTGACCCACTTTAAAAAACTCACATAATATAGACTTGGGATCAACACCTAACATAAAAAACTCAAATACATCAGTTCCCAGCAACACTGAATAACACAATCCCATCAACTATGATTCCAAAAAAAATTGAACTTTGAGGATAAAAATATAAAACAGTGAACAAACAGTGAAAAAAAATGATTACCGGCTGGGACTTTAGGCTGACTGACAGCAATTTTGAACAAATCATTCAGCTCCTTCTCTTTAGCCTTCTCTTCCTCCCTCTTTTTCTGTCACAATCAAAACAATCCAAACACAACAGATTAAACACAAAACCCATTTGAAAAATCTGTTATTACATTACTAAAAGCCCTAAGATAGTTAAAAACACTACCTTTGCATCGACTTTGGGGTCGGTTTTGGGTTGCACGGAAGACTTAAGATTCTGAACATATTTCTGAACTGCTTTGCTCTTGTTCTTATTCTTGAGACCGAAAGTTTTGTCTTCTACAACCTTCTGCTTCTTCGCTACATCAGCTTTTGATTGCTTCGGAGGCATCTCGTATCGGCATCAAAATTTCAAATAAATATATAAATTATATGAAGAAGTAGAATCGATAAGAAAGTTAGGAGGAGAAGAAGAAGATGTGAGGGATTGTGAGAGGCGGAGATTGGGGGTCTGTACCTGGTGCCAATGTTAGGGTTAGATTAGGGTTTCGAGTTTCTGGATTCGAGAAAGTTGTGAAAGACGGGAATTTCCGATCTGCCCCTCAATGACAGTGCATATCACTTGTTTGTGTTGGTTGAAAACGAGTCACTTTGAAAGGGGATAAAATCTAGAAAAAGACATTTTTATCCTTATTTTTTTTAAAATACCTCTTTAATTCCTACCCTTATTTTTTTATAAATACTGTTTTACCGTAAAAAAAAAATTTATTTAATCTATCATAATTATTTTCTGACCATAATGTTAAGATATACTCAAAAGATATAAGTTAATAAATTATTTAAGAGTAATTTTTTTTTAAATGTATGTATTGGATGGAAGAATTCTAAAAAATTTGCAAAAGTCTTCAACGCTTCATAAGTACAACGAAAAATGAGACACGGACGAACATGTTAAGCATGCGAATGACTTGTTAAACTACTACTACGCCGACAGAGACGTGAAGTGTAAGTTCTTTGCACTAACCTTAATTGAGTCTGCAAAAGCCTAGTATATATCCCACCTAGACTAGAGCATATATTATCCATATGATCTGTGTGAGACTTTCACCGTTCATTTTACAGTTAAGAAAAGACAACCAACAATCGTGGTCGTTTTTAAAGGGGTCATGTATGGTGAAAAGGAAACATTATACACCTATATCGTCCACTTCACCAAGATAGAAGTAGTTGTTTGAGGCTCACACGAGAGCCTAAAATGCTGGATCTTTGAAAAAGGCCTTCAACCAGATTTGTGCATTATGGGAGAAGTTAGGGCGCAATAGGCCCGCGACCTGGAGGAATACTAAGTATGGTGCAATCCTAAATTAACTAAGAGAAGTTGTGGCTAATGGAGGCACCTAGGGATTGGGGAACGTCGAATCTAGTTGAACGACAAACAAAGATTATGGGTGATCCCTTGCATGGTTGTCAAACTCGTGGGTAGACTCGTAAACTCGTACGAGTTTACGAGTAGACTCGCACATAGAATCATATTTTGATAGACTCAGGCAGACTCGCACAAACTCGTGTAAACTCGCGAGTCTATCATGAGTTTGCGAGTCTATAAGAAAAATTTAATTTTGTTTTTTTAAACCAATAAAGGCCCAAATTTCCCAAAAAAAAATTATTTTATTTTTTAATAAACCCTGATTTTGTTTTGCTTGTACGAGAATTAGAAAGTATAGCTCTCTCCTAGTCTCTAATACGAGACTTCTATGGATGACTCCAGAATTAAAGAGGTTTTCAATTCGTGTTCAAAGCTTAACTTGTAGCTGCTCTGATTGTGAACGAAATTAAAATTCCTTTGAAATGATAATGAATTTTTATTTGTTTGTTTATAGACCTGTTTTTATTTTATTTTTAGAAACATTGAGTTGAATTAATATTTACTTTGCAAGTTCATTCAAAGAGAAAAAATATGTTGCATGAAAAAGATAAATAATTTGGTTTATGTCATATGCAATATGAATTTGAAAAGTAGAAAAGGAAAAGTAAAGAGCGTTGTTCTTTCATTTTAAGATATTCATTCAGATGATGAATTGATAACTGAAGATTCTGATGAAGAAAATGTGCAAACATAAGTTAATGTTAAGCAAGATGATGTTATTGTTAGCAATATTGTGTAAGTTGTTGTTGTTGTTGTTGTTACTAATGTTGTGCAGTGTTGTGCTGTGAAACTTCAAACAATCCAACATTGGTTAATGATGAAGAAGTTGTTTCATCTGGGTAGAGTTTGATGATGATACTCAGAATACCGATGAATAAGATGGTGATGATATTAGTGGTGATGATTTCACTAGAGCTTTCGATGATTGAAGCCATTAGTGTAACAGCCCGAGCCTTCGGTGTTCCCGGCACTGTCAACTCACAATCTTCTCTACCCCCTCACTAGTCGAGTTTTTGTCTTTCGTGGGAATCAAACCCTATACCCTGGGGTTTAAGTACATGTTCAATCTATTCCCACTACCACTTGAGCTAGAATATATTAGTACTTTAAGTCTTTAACTACATACTCTGTTATTTTATTTGTTTTATTATCGAGTTTTTTTGCTAAGAAATTTGTTATATAGTATGAAGTTAAACTTTTAATGTTAATTGGTGTTCTATTATATATATCTATGTCATATATGAGGTATTTACAAGTGTAAAAATGTAGGAGTGCGTCATACATGTGTCACTTAGAAGTTTTAGAAAGTCAGTTTTTAATTTTCCATAGACTCGTACGAGTTTGCGAGTCGAGTCTGCGAGTCGAGTCTGCGAGTCGAGTCTATGGACCTTTTACGTGTGTGAGTAGACTCGCGAGTTTGACAACCTTGATCCCTTGAACACTTCGCAAGAGAGGATTTTGAAGGTGTGTGTTAAAATGGAATTCAAGGAGGTCAAAATAAGGAACCCTTATCTGGTAAGAGAATCTGCACAAGGTGAGAAGTCCAATTACTACCTTTTCCATAAAAGTCACGTCCATAACACCAATGATTGCATCCCGCTGAAGGATGTGATTGAGGGCAAAGGTAAAGAAAGCGAGCAACGGGGAGGACGAAAGGAATAAGGGGAAGCGCTAATATATCACTTTCATAATAGGAAGCGACCCTCGGACGAGCAAGCCGTCCAAGAGCACGATGAAGAGAAAGATTACAGAGATGATGACTTTCAACAAGGATACGGGAGACATTTTGACCGCGAGCCCGAAAATGTCAAATCTTGAATTTTGAGACAGTGAAAAAATCAGAAGATTCCCGAATGAAATTTTCCCTTTAGTAATCACGAATACCATCATCAAATTTTATGTCTCCAGGATGTTAATTAACGACAAAAGTTCTTGCGGCATTATGTATTTGGATTCCTTCTAAAAAGTGAGCTTGATAAAGGAAAATTTATGACCCTATGAAAGGTCTAATCTTCAGGTTTTCAACAACACAGTAATGAGGGTACGTAGAGTTTATGGTAACATTATGGGAGTAAATTGACTTTCAGTTTCTGGTCGTTCCATGCAAAAGTGTCTACAAATGCATCCTAAGATGAGGCGATAACGATCATCGTTGACTTATCTAGAGCAAAAAGGATTTACCAGGCTTTACAGCAGGATCAAAAGGAAGTTAATGCTAAAGTCATGTTGTGGCATATCCACATTGTGACGGGGGAGGGGAGTTTTTAGTATTAAGTTTTATTTATATATAGTCATTGAGCCAATTTTACTAACTAATGAAAGTTGAACGAGTGGGAAGAAAAGTGGTTAGCATCGTGCGTGTGTGTTTGATTTTTTGCTGCACCATTTTATTATTTTCTTTGGCCGAAAATTTTAAACTTTACCAGGATACAACTATGCTTAAATATTTACAATAATTTTTTTTTTGTGTGTGTGTGTGTATATATATATATATAGAGAGAGAGAGAGAGAGGGGGGGATCAAATTACATCCCGAAGAGTTACATCACGAGTTACACTCGCTCAATAACTTCATTTTGAATAAATATTTTTTAAAATTAACCGTTAGATTGAAACATATTATCATATAGATCATATCTATAAAGTTTGAGATTAATCTATAATAATTTACTATACCATTAAGATATCCAAAGATTAACGTCAAAATGAACTTTCATTTAACGTTAATTTTGATGTAGTTCAATGACATAGTAAATATTTATAGAATAATCTCAAATTTTATAGGTATGATATTATGTTTCAATCCAGCGGTTAATTTAAAAAAATATTTATTCAAAATAATTTATTTGTGCCCCCCTCAAATATTTAGGCTTGGCTATACCACAGAAGCCAATGGATTTAATGTAGCCTCTTTACTTGGGAAGATTAAAGATATGGTTATTCAACCTCCTACTAGAAAAGCACGTCAGTCCATCCAGATGAACAAAAGTGGCTGATCTGGAGAAGACCAAGAACGACTTCCACCAACTTTGTGGCAAACAAGCGGTAGTGTGGCCACCTAGGTTTATTAAAGTTGTATTCCTTTTTTAAAGAAAAATGATCATGATGTATTATAATCATTCAATTAAAGAAAGTAATTTTTCACTAAATTATCTTTTCCTTTATGATCATGAAAGGTAGCAACAAGTATGGGGTACAACCGAAGGGATTGAAGCTACATCATAAATACTCAGGGTGTTATCACAAACGCCATTGGTGTATGACTAATCCAACTAAAACCCCCAGAATAACAACACAAAACTCACACACACACACACATACAAAAAAGAAAGTAAATCTCAAAGATGGCAAATAACCAGGACAACCCCTTTTGGTAACAAGCCACTCCAAAGACCGTGGAGGATCTGCCAATATGTCGACTTCGAACCAGGTTTTTACTTGGGAATATGGTAAGGGGTACCAGTCCTTAGTTGAATACGGTTCCTCAAAACGTCCAATAAATTTCGAGCACAAAACTCTAAAGAAAAAATGGAGTCCTATATGAACGAACTAGGGATCATAAACAATATCACAAGTCAGATATAATTCTAAAAAATAACAAACTAAAGTAGATATAAATTACTTATATATAAATTACACGACGCAAGTTTTAAAGCTACACACATGTCAGATTCAAGCATGTCAATACAAAACATTAATATTCCTATAAAGAAATCATTTATCCATCCTCAATGATTTCGTTTAGTCGAACTCGCTCTCGAGAAATAGGCCTTGTTGGATAAAAGCATTACACCTGCTTTAAGTCACTCTTAAAGGCATCCTCAATCACGAATAAACCTTCTTGCAATGACTTGGCCAGCTTTTTTCAAAAAGAAATATTCTCTTCATGCAATACACTAGGCTTTCCTTAGTTTTCTTTTGACTATATTGAGACTCTTTTAAGGACTACTTCAACTATTATGACTTTTTTTCGATCAAGCTCCATGGCATGGTCTGCTAATTCTAAATCCTATCCCTCTTAGTTTCTTCATAAACAAGTCGTTCACCTTTTCGACCAGAGGGCCGAGATACTTAAAAGGCTCCAAAGTTACCTCGATAGCGAGAAACAAATTTGAAGCACGTTGGATCTCTTCCAAGTACCGGTTCTACTCAACGGTAATGTAATTAATCCATTTCTCGAACTTCTCCTTATCTTGACATAAGCATTCAGGAAAGAAAACCTCTCCCCGACCAACGGCGCCTAAGGCTAGAATAGTTGATGCACGCAGTCATGGTATGCCAGTTTGGCCAATACCTTTTGACATACTTCTTCTGAGAGCCCTAGGAAGTTAGAACAATATTCATAAGATATTAAAGAATGAAATTCTTTATCCATCCTCAGACCTAGACGTTTCAGCAGAACATGGTTTTGATCCACCCGCATAGAGGATTGCGCACCTGTGGGCGTAGGCTAGAGACACTTACGAAAAGGACTTTCTACCCGAACCTCTTTTAACTTGAGAATATAGGCTGAAATTTCCTCCTTTCCCGAACTTAAAGACAATAAAGTTGCATATACCATATAACATGATTAGGAGAAATATGAATCTCGTCTCGAGTGTAAGGAGGAGGAGTTTTCACAGTTTGTCTTGTAAATGGGCTAGAGAGGGTGGTCCTAATAGGGATGTATGAGAAAGGTGTTCCCCCAACATAAGGTGTATTCAGAATTTCGACCAAAGTGGCAACGACCAGAATCTTCTTTATTAATCCTCGCATGACGTCTTCTGTAACGCCCGTATAATTTTAATATTAATTTAATCAAGAATATTGAATTAATAATTAGAATTATTAAGGATTTTGTGAAAATAATAAATAAATAATGGTTTATGGCATTGGGCCATGTGAGAAATAGTAAAAGGGGGGGTGTGATATAGGAAGGCCCTTTACTAATATTATTATTATTTTCATAAAATAATTGGAATTGGGAAGAAAGAAAGAACGTGAAAGAACAGAAGTCTGAGGAACGAGGAACGTGAAGGAGAACGGTAGAGGGAGAGACCAAGAATCAAGAAATTTGTCTGAGGTAAGGGGGACTTATCTGATTATCATCTATTATAGGGTTATGGGTTGATAATACTGAATAGATGTGGAATTCGGGTCAATTGAGTCATATGATAGGTTTAGGGATTGAGTCAATTGTAGGATGTTTGATCTCTATGTTTGAATCTATGATGTCTGCGTTGTTATGGTCTCAATTGATGTGTAATTGGTGTATTATGAGACGTATTTTGTGTTGTTTGTGCATTCTATTTCTCTAGGTTCGTACTGGTATGGTTTGGGTGTGTTTGGAATGCATAGAATGCTGTTTTCTGCAGGTTGGGGTTTCTGAAATCGCCGGTTCGCGCCGCGTGCACAGGGTGGCGCCGCGAACAGGTGGGCAGAATGCCAGGAAGTTGTGATACGCTCAGGTCGCGCCGCGTACCTGTGTTCGCGCCGCGAAGGCGTAACTTTTTCTCGTTTCGCGCCGTGTGTGGATGTTTGCGCCGCGAACAGCTTGGCAGAGAGCCAATGAATTTTTGGGACGCTCAGTGCGCGCCGCGAACTGGTGATGGCGCCGCGTGCTGTTGGTGTTTTAAGATATTTTAAAAGTCCAAAGATGCATAACTTTTTAACCGTTGGTCCGTTTGATGCGCCGTTTTGAGCTAAACGAACCTTGTAGGATAATCTATATGATGATGATTGATTGGTTTTTAGAATGATGAAAATACATGTATGTTATTCTTGTTGAGTATGATGATTGATGCAAATACGTGTATGTTTTGTGTATGATGATTATGGAATTGTAATTGAATGATGTTAATATATATGAACATACTTGAATGATGATGATGATGATGATGTTGATGATTGATGATGACGATAGTAGAAGTATGTTGTATATGTTGCATTCATTCTTGCTCATTGATGATACTGTATCCATAAGGGTGTGTTGGATCAGTGAAGGGCATGATTCCCATCGTGTGGAATCTGTGCTGGCAGGGCCGTATCTTGGACGATGTTGGATCGGTCATGGGTTATCCCCATTTGATGATGATTGGTACCACATGCATAGTATCAGTTCATACATATGCATAATTTATAACATGATTGGATGTATTCCAGTGTTGTAAATATTAATGATGTATTGATTTTGGTTTGATTGTTGTGAATGTCTGTTTATGAAACAATTGGGTGAATGATACAACTGTGATGTGTTATGGCTTTATAACCTTATAACATTTGTTAATTATGATGAGACTCGCCCTTACATGTTGTCATTTTCAGATTGAGGATAGCGGCTGTTCGACTCGGTGAGGATTAGCTCATGAGTCAGTGTTTTAGTAGCGTCAGGTGTCATGCTCTGATAGTTGTAACACTGGGGACGCGATTGTTTAGAGTTTATGATTATGACTCTAGTTATGTTTTGATGTTTTGAAGGATAAGTTTTGAAGATGTTAAACTTAGTCCGTTTTTGATAAATTTCCGCTGTGTGAACATGAAACGTTTTAATTTATGATGATTACCTCAGTGAATGCATGACATGACTAAATGATATTTGTTTATTATGAATTGTGGCACCCTTATTTCATGTACTCTGAATAATTGTTTTAAAATTGCCGCGGGGTTAGTAAGGGGTGTTACAATAGTGGTATCAGAGCATAGTCGGTCGTTATGACCAGAGTCTTAGTGTCAGTGTTGCTTTCCTGTGTATGCGACTAGTAAGAGTTAATTGTCGATACTTCTGTTCTGATTAAATTGGTTGTGATTTAAGCAGAACAATGGCTGGAAGAGGAGGAAGAAACGATGATGCTATCGCTGAGGCTCTGGGCATGATTGCTGGTGTGCTGGGAGGAAATGCCAATGGAGCTGCGATCGGTGCTGACAGGCAGCTGAACAGTTTTCAGAGGAACAATCCTCCATTGTTCAAGGGTCAATCCTTCAGAGTCATCGATTGTGCTGAGGATCTGAAGGTGAGGTATGGTACTCACATGTTGTCTGAAGAGGCTGACGACTGGTGGCTTACTACCAGGACTGAACTGGAAGCTGATGGTGTGGCTATTTCTTGGGCTGTGTTCAAGGGAGTGTTTTTGAGAAGGTACTTTCCTGAAGACGTGAGAGGTCGAAAGGAAATTGAATTTCTGGAACTAGTTCAAGGTAGTATGACAGTACCAGAGTATGCTTCGAAGTTCGTTGAGTTGGCAAAGTACTACGTCCACTACAACAATGATGAAGCTAGTGAATTCTCGAAATGCGTCAAGTTCGAGAACGGTCTCCGTGATGAGATTAAGCAGGGTATCAGATATCAGAGAATCCGGAGATTTGTAGACTTGGTGGACTGTAGTAGGATCTTCGAGGAAGATAATCTCAAGCTGAAGTCATCTCACTCTCGCGAGTTAGTTGACAGGAAAGGGAAGAAGCCTATGGATAAGGGTAAGCCATATGGTAGAGGTAATCCAAAGACTGGTGGTTGGAAGAAGCCTAGTGGGGGAGACTCTAGTGCTTTTGTCAGGTGCTATAACTGTGGTGAGGTCGGGCACCGTAGGAATGAGTGCAAGCTGAATCAGAAGAAGTGCTTCAAGTGTGAAGAGGTGGGTCATGTTGCCGCTGATTGTAAGAAGAAGATTGTGACTTGTTACAATTGTGGTGAGGAGGGTCACATTAGCCCACAGTGTCCTAAACCGAAGAAGAACCAAGCTGGAGGGAAGGTCTTTGCTTTGTCTGGATCGGAAACCACTCCGGAGGATAGACTAATTAAAGGTACGTGTTTTATTCATGGCACACCTTTAGTTGCGGTTATTGATACTGGAGCAACTCATTCTTTTATTTCTTTGGATTGTGCTGAGAGGTTGAATTTGGAAATATCTGAAATAAATGGAAGTATGGTTATTGATACTCCAGCGTCGGGGTCAGTAACTACTTCGTCTGCATGCTTGAATTGTCCGGTTGATATTTTTGGTAGGGAATTCGGGATGGACTTAGTGTGCCTTCCGTTGAAACAACTCGATGTAATCCTGGGGATGAGCTGGTTAGAATTTAACCGTGTTCACATCAACTGTTTTTCGAAGACAGTAATCTTTCCTGAAGAAGTTCATTCTGATGATCTGGAGATGACGGCTAGACAAGTGGGTGAAGCTATCAAGGATGGTGCAACAGTGTTTATGTTGTTCGCATTGATGAATGTGAAAGGAAAAGTGACGAGTAGCGAATTGCCTGTGGTGTGTGAATTCCCAGAAGTTTTTCCGGAAGAAGTGAATGAATTACCACCGGAAAGAGAAGTGGAGTTTTCTATTGATTTAATTCCGGGAACTAGCCCAGTGTCAATGGCACCGTACCGTATGTCACCGTCTGAGCTGACCGAACTGAAGAAGCAGTTGGAAGAATTGCTGGAGAAGAAATTCATTCGTCCTAGTGTCTCTCCGTGGGGTGCACCTGTGTTGCTAGTGAAGAAGAAGGAGGGTTCAATGAGGCTGTGTGTGGATTACAGACAACTGAACAAGGTTACTATCAAGAATCGGTATCCCTTGCCGAGGATTGATGATTTGATGGATCAGTTGGTTGCAGCATGTGTGTTTAGTAAGATTGATCTGAGGTCTGGGTATCACCAGATTCGTGTGAAAGACGATGATATTCAGAAGACCGCTTTCAGAACAAGGTATGGACATTACGAGTATTCGGTAATGCCGTTTGGAGTTACTAACGCACCTGGTGTATTTATGGAGTATATGAATAGGATATTTCATCCTTATCTCGATAAGTTCGTGGTGGTGTTTATAGATGATATCCTAATATATTCTAAGAGTAAGGAAGAACATGCAGAACATCTCAGACTTGTGTTGGAGTTGTTAAAAGAGAAGCAACTTTTTGCCAAACTGTCGAAGTGTGAATTTTGGTTAGAAGAGGTCAGTTTTCTTGGACATGTAATTTCGAAGAATGGTATTGTTGTCGATCCTACTAAGATAGAGGTTGTATCCCAGTGGGAAGCTCCGAAATCGGTGTCAGAGATTCGTAGTTTTCTTGGCCTTGCAGGTTACTACAGGAAGTTCATTGAAGGATTTTCAAAGTTAGAATTGCCGTTAACTAAATTAACCAGAAAGGGTCAGGCTTTCATTTGGGATGTAAAATGCGAGGAAGGATTCCAAGAGCTGAAGAAGAGGTTGACTAGTGCTCCTATTTTGATTTTGCCGAATCCGACAGAATCATTTGTGGTTTATTGTGATGCTTCGCTGATGGGTTTAGGTGGAGTATTGATGCAGAACCAACAAGTGGTCGCGTACGCGTCGAGACAACTCAAAGTGCATGAAAGGAATTATCCGACTCATGATTTGGAGTTGGCAGCAGTGGTTTTTGTCTTGAAGTTGTGGCGACATTATTTGTATGGGTCGAGATTTGAAGTGTTCAGTGATCATAAGAGTCTGAAATATCTATTTGACCAAAAGGAACTGAATATGAGGCAGAGAAGGTGGTTAGAATTCCTTAAAGACTATGATTTTAGTTTGAATTACCATCTGGGTAAGGCAAACGTAGTTGCTGATGCTTTAAGTAGGAAGACTTTGCATATGTCTATGCTAATGGTGAAGGAATCAGATTTGATTGAACAATTCAGAGACTTGAGTTTGGTATGTGAAGGTACTCCTACTAGTGTTAAGTTGGGGATGCTGAAGCTGACCAGTGGTATTCTTGAAGAGATCAGAGAGGGCCAAAAGGCTGATGTCGAATTAGTCGACAAGTTGACTTTGATTAACCAAGGCAAGAGCGGTGAATTCAGAGTTGACGAGAATGGTATACTGAGGTTTGGAAACAGAGTTTGTGTTCCGGATGTTGCTGAACTCCGAAGAAATATTTTAGAAGAAGGACACCGTAGTGGATTAAGTATTCATCCTGGTGCTACCAAGATGTATCATGATTTGAGAAAGCTATTTTGGTGGCCTGGAATGAAGAAAGAAATTGTTGAGTTTGTGTATTCTTGTTTGACTTGTCAGAAGTCAAAGGTTGAACATCAGAAGCCATCTGGATTTATGCAACCGATGTTTATTCCTGAGTGGAAGTGGGATAGCATATCGATGGATTTTGTTTCGGGTTTGCCGAGAACTGTTAAGAATTGTGAAGCTATCTGGGTTGTGGTGGACAGATTGACAAAGTCTGCACATTTCATACCGGTAAGAATGGATTATCCGATGGAAAAGCTGGCTCAATTATATATTGAGAGGATAGTCAGTCTACATGGTATACCTTCGAGTATCGTGTCAGACAGAGATCCGAGATTTACGTCTAAGTTCTGGGAAGGTTTGCAGAAGGCTTTGGGTACTAAGCTGAGACTGAGTTCTGCTTATCATCCGTAGACGGATGGACAGACTGAGAGAACAATTCAGTCGTTAGAAGATTTGTTACGTGCTTGTGTATTAGAAAAAGGAGGTGCTTGGGATAGTTATCTGCCTTTGATTGAATTTACCTACAACAACAGTTTTCATTCGAGTATAGGTATGGCTCCGTTTGAGGCATTGTATGGTAGGAGATGTAGAACTCCATTGTGTTGGTACGAAGCTGGTGAGAGTGCTGTGATTGGACCAGAAATTGTACAACAGACTACGGAGAAGATTAAGATGATTCAAGAGAAGATGAAAGCTTCTCAGAGTCGTCAAAAGAGTTATTATGATAAGAGGAGGAAGACACTTGAGTTTCAAGAGGGAGATCATGTGTTTATGAAGGTTACTCCTATGACGGGTATTGGTCGAGCTTTGAAGTCAAAGAAGTTGACTCCGCGTTTTATTGGACCATTCCAAATTTCAGAAAGAGTGGGAGAAGTGGCGTATTGTATTGCGTTACCGCCAATGCTTGCCAACTTGCATGATGTATTTCATGTGTCTCAATTGAGGAAATACATTTTGGATCCGTCCCACGTGATCCAAGTGGATGATGTACAGGTGAAAGACAACTTAACGGTTGAAACGTTACCTGTGAGGATTGAAGATAGAAGACTGAAGCAATTGCGGGGCAAGGAAATAGCTTTAGTCAGAGTAGCTTGGGGAGGACCAGCTGAAGGAAATGTTACCTGGGAGCTAGAGAGCCAGATGAAGGATTCGTATCCAGAGCTCTTTACCTGAGGTATGTTTTCGAGGACGAAAACTCTTTTAGTGGGGGAGAGTTCTAACGCCCGTATAATTTTAATATTAATTTAATCAAGAATATTGAATTAATAATTAGAATTATTAAGGATTTTGTGAAAATAATAAATAAATAATGGTTTATGGCATTGGGCCATGTGAGAAATAGTAAAAGGGGGGGTGTGATATAGGAAGGCCCTTTACTAATATTATTATTATTTTCATAAAATAATTGGAATTGGGAAGAAAGAAAGAACGTGAAAGAACAGAAGTCTGAGGAACGAGGAACGTGAAGGAGAACGGTAGAGGGAGAGACCAAGAATCAAGAAATTTGTCTAAGGTAAGGGGGGACTTATCTAATTATCATCTATTATAGGGTTAGGGGTTGATAATACTGAATAGATGTGGAATTCGGGTCGATTGAGTCATATGATAGGTTTAGGGATTGAGTCAATTGTAGGATGTTTGATCTCTATGTTTGAATCTATGATGTCTGCGTTGTTATGGTCTCAATTGATGTGTAATTGGTGTATTATGAGACGTATTTTGTGTTGTTTGTGCATTCTATTTCTCTAGGTTCGTACTGATATGGTTTGGGTGTGTTTGGAATGCATAGAATGCTGTTTTCTGCAGGTTGGGGTTTCTGAAATCGCCGGTTCGTGCCGCGTGCACAGGGTGGCGCCGCGAACAGGTGGGCAGAATGCCAGGAAGTTGTGATACGCTCAGGTCGCGCCGCGTACCTGTGTTCGCACCGCGAAGGCGTAACTTTTTCTCGTTTCGCGCTGCATGTGGATGTTTGCGCCGCAAACAGCTTGGCAGAGAGCCAATGAATTTTTGGGACGCTCAGTGCGCGCCGCGAACTGGTGATGGTGCCGCGTGCTGTTGGTGTTTTGAGATATTTTAAAAGTCCAAAGATGCATAACTTTTTAACCGTTGGTCCGTTTGATGCGCCGTTTTGAGCTAAACGAACCTTGTAGGATAATCTATATGATGATGATTGATTGGTTTTTAGAATGATGAAAATACATGTATGCTGTTCTTGTTGAGTATGATGATTGATGCAAATACGTGTATGTTTTATGTATGATGATTATGGAATTGTAATTGAATGATGTTAATATATATGAACATACTTGAATGATGATGATGATGTTGATGATTGATGATGACGATAGTAGAAGTATGTTGTATATGTTGCATTCATTCATGCTCATTGATGATACTGTATCCATAAGGGTGTGTTGGATCAGTGAAGGGCATGATTCCCATCGTGTGGAATCTGTGCTGGCAGGGCCGTATCTTGGACGATGTTGGATCGGTCATGGGTTATCCCCATTTGATGATGATTGGTACCACATGCATAGTGTCAGTTCATACATATGCATAATTTATAACATGATTGGATGTATTCCAGTGTTGTAAATATTAATGATGTATTGATTTTGGTTTGATTGTTGTGAATGTCTGTTTATGAAACAATTGGGTGAATGATACAACTGTGATGTGTTATGGCTTTATAACCTTATAACATTTGTTAATTATGATGAGACTCACCCTTACATGTTGTCATTTTCAGATTGAGGATAGCGGCTGTTCGACTCGGTGAGGATTAGCTCATGAGTCAGTGTTTTAGTAGCGTCAGGTGTCATGCTCTGATAGTTGTAACACTGGGGACGCGATTGTTTAGAGTTTATGATTATGACTCTAGTTATGTTTTGATGTTTTGAAGGATAAGTTTTGAAGATGTTAAACTTAGTCCGTTTTTGATAAATTTCCGCTGTGTGAACATGAAACGTTTTAATTTATGATGATTACCTCAGTGAATGCATGACATGACTGAATGATATTTGTTTATTATGAATTGTGGCACCCTTATTATGAATTGTGGCACCCTTATTTCATGTACTCTGAATAATTGTTTTAAAATTGCCGCGGGGTTAGTAAGGGGTGTTACATCTTCACTTTTAATGGCATCTGCACATACAATGGAAATGTTAGAAGAAATTCAAGGGAAAGGAGTAAGGGGACAAAACCCCAGGGCACTTACCAAAGATTCATTTCTTCTCCCCTTCATATTTAGCTTCCACTAGCCAACGCGTTTGTATGTACCTTTTCAATAAAGTCTTAGACGATGAGCTAACTAGAACAAATCCTCATACATGACCAAGTGAAGGAGTGAAAAACACTTAGAAAGGGGGGGACTGAATAAGGGTTGTTTCTAAAAATGATAGATAAAAATAAATCGCACAGTTATTTTTATCCTGGTTCGTTGTTAACTAAACTACTCCAGTCCACCCCTGACAGAGTGATTTACCTCAACTAAGGATTTAATCCACTAATCAATCTTGATTATAATGGTTCTCCACTTAGACAACTTCTAAGTCTTCTAGAGTATACAGATCACAACTTGATCACTCTAGGAACTTCCTTTTACAAACAATGTAAAATAAATATTACAAAAGATTAAATTGCTTCTTAATAAGCTATAATCACCAAGTGATTTTTCTCTCAAGTTTAAGTTCTAAACACTCACTAAGATATTACAATGTTGTGAGGTTGAAGATGAAGTTCTTCTTTGTTTTTGTGTGATAGCGTTTTGGCAGCGTTTTTGTACTTAGCGTAAGAAAGTTGTTGTTGCTTCAGCATCAGAACTTTTATATATAGGCAGTGAGAAAATGTGACCGTTGAGCGCAATTAATGCTTTACGTGAATAGTACACTGCTGCATTTAATGTTTCACTCTTTTGTCAACTACCTCGAGCCATGCTTCAACTGATTTTGCTGACTGTGCCTTTTGTAGCTTCTAGCGTTCCTTTTGTCAGTCAGACAGATTTGACGTTGTAGTCTTTTCATCTTGTACTTGCTTCTGGACTCAGACTTAGTAGAATAACATTTGAATATCAGAGTCTTCAGCATTGGTGCAGATGCAACTTTAGTCAACAGACTTTGGAAGTGCTTTAGAGCGTGATACCATCAGATCTTCAAAGCCTTGCTTCTAACTGCCATCTTCTGATGCTTTCCAGATCATGTTCTGATTTCTTTAAGACCAACTTTTGATGTCTGACAGACCATGTTCTGATGAAGCCATACAGATCTTCTGGGTCAGAGCTTCTGAACGCTGATTTTATGCGTACTCTTTTAGACTTTTCCTGAAATGGAAAACATGAATAATTAGAGTACCACATAGTCTTATACAAAATTCATATATAATGTTATCATCAAAACTAAGAATATTGATCAGAACATTTCTTGTTCTAACAATCTCCCCCTTTTTGATGATGACAAAAACATACAGAATTGATATGAATTTGTATCCATAATATCAGATGAAAAAGACAATACACAAATATAGCATAAAAGCATATAGATCAGAGTGTGTGAATATGTCTCCCCCTGAGATTAACAATCTTCCCCTAAAATTAATACTAGAAGAATTTATAAATAAAAGACTTCCCTGAGTATTTTCCATTTCAGAAAAGACTTTCACGATAAACTTTAAACTTTAGATGATTCAGAGCTTCCATTGGACAGCTTCAGAGCTTTGAATTTCTCTTTGAGAGCACTAGGCTTTATCAGAGCATCAAAAAGACTTGCTTGTATCAGAGCTTGAAACTTATTGTATTAGAGCATAGATTGCTTCTGATCTTGAAACTTCTTGTATTAGAACATTAAGCCTGTTTACTTCAACTCTTTAAGAGATTTTCTTCAGATGCGCTTCTCCCCTTTTTGAGCTTGTTCAGATTATCACATTCCTGCAAAAACTATCAGGGACAGAAAAACTTGCAATTTTTGTTAGGAATGTTGAGACTTAAGCCCAACAACTGATATTATAAATCAATTCAAATAGCACGTTTCTCCCCCTTTTTGTCATAACATCAAAAATCATAAAAGATTCAGATGAAAGACACACAGAGTGAAGAAAGAAAATATTTTCATCGATAATCAGAAGGAAGAGTACATAGCAGATGCAAAACAAAATAGACGCAATAAACAAGAAAAACAACTAAGACACAAGACTCAGACTACGACTGGTTAAGCTTAGAGACTAAGACTGCTATAAGGTTCTTGATCTCAGCGGTGTCTTCTGCTTGCTTCTTGGAAGCTTCTTCAGATCTTTGTATCTAAGTTCTGATTTCATCATTTATTTCATCCTGCTTGTCTAGACGACTGAACACTGAAGCTTGATTCTGTTGGAGTTCCTTCAGAGTTTCCATCAAAACAGATGTTGAAGGGCCAGCAGAAGAAGCAGGAACAGCAGAAGCTGGAATCATTTGATTATCAGCAATAGGTTCCTCTTCAGCAGAAATCTCTTCAGCAGGTTGCTCTTCAGCAGGATACTCAATAATAGGATACACCATATCAGGATACTCCTCAAGAGGATTCTCCCGGAACCAGTCAAATAGAGTCTTAAACTCTCTAGTCAGAACTGAGAAAGGATAAGGAGTCCAGACAACCAGAGGCAAAGGATTATCCACTTCCATTTCATCAACAAAGGGAGCTTCTTCCAGAGGCTGCCAGTCAGAAATTGGATGATAGTACCTTCCACTGCCATACTCTAGAGCCAATCCAGCAGGACTAGGAGCAGCAGCAAGACAATCCTTCTAGAGGTCCAGAAACTCTGCTTGCACATCTTTAAGGAAAGTCGTCCAGAGCTTTCCAGCAGCCACATGATCCAGCTTGGAGTTATGGGCAACCTTCAGATACTCTAACCCTGTTCTGACCTTGTATTTTAATATTTCAAAACGTATATCAACAGAAGGTTTAGGAGGGTTGGTTCTGATAGTGGTTAATGGAGATTCTGGGTTGGAGATAGAATATGGTTCAGGGGCTCTATCAAACAGAAAAGAAGTGTTTGAAGAGGATGGTTTAAGGGAGGATTTAGTTTCATTGTCAGAGTCTAGGACTACGACAACAGGTGGAGATGAAGGATTATGGGGGGTAGGTTTAAAAGGGCGATGGTTGCAAAAGAATGAATCAGAAGAAAATGATGATGGTGAGGAATGGAGGTTGAAATTGCAGAACACTTGAGTGTCAACAACTGGTTGGGGGTCAGAAGGTTGAGGTTGAGTTTCAGAAGGTGGAGGTTTAGGTTGAGCAGAAGTGAAAATATTTTCATCTAGAAAGATGGTGTTTAGAGGCTTTGGATCAAGAATGGGTTCAGAATCAAGAATAGGTTGTTTGCCTTTAGACTTGGAGGAAGCAGAAGATGGAGATTTAGATGTTTTGGTGGTTTGAGGAGTATTTTCTGGGGATTTTTCTGGTGGAGATTCTGTTGATATATGTTTAGAATTTAAAACAGGAATAGAAATAGGCTCAGAGATAGAAATACCTGAAGATTTTTTCTTCTTCTTCTTCTGAGGCTGCGAAGGTCCATCTTCAATAGACTTTCTCTTCTTCTCCTTCTTTTCTTCCTTCTCCTTATTCTCTTCTATCTGTTATTGATTTTCTTCTTTCTGCTATTCTTTCTTTTCCTTCTTGTCTTTATTCTCCTTCTTCTTTTTCTTTTTCTCTTTCTCTTTCTCTGATACTTGATCAGCTAAAGTGGGAAGCACTTTGTTGCTTATCCACACAGGATCATACTCAGAGCCATCCTTTTGACACATTTCCAGATAGGTGAGGACGATGCTAGGATGCTTATTCTTGAAAAACATCTCAAAATCAGCCAGAGCAGGAGTCCTTCTGGTCAAGATATCATTGTCCACTCTGGGTGGAGCAACAATTGTCTCTATTAAATTCATCTTCTTCAGAGTGTGGGCGTTCATAGTACTTCCAGACGTTGCATACAAATCCTTAACAATTCCAGCCTTCACCATATCTTCTACCAATCCAGTCTCAACTAGAATATCAGAAATCAACCTTCCAAAGAGAGTGATGTTCCTTTTGATCTTTGGAGTCTTCAATCTGGCTTGCTCTCTAGAGTCCCTCACATGATTCCACATGTGGTTAAACACAATAAAAGGGAGATCCACCTTCTCAAGGTTACCAATACAATACAAAATGTATTGTTGGTCCTTATTGATGTAGTTAGGAGATATAGTTGCCTTTCTGTGGTAGATGCAACCTAGAAGGATCTTAGCCCAAATTCTGTAGGGATCCTTCAATTCCTTGATACTAGTAGAGTCTTTTCCAGACTTGAAGATTTCTGCATAGACAGCGTCCCAATCTGTTCTTCCTATTATGGCTCCAGAAGCACCTTCACAACCTTCCAGACCTATCAATCTTCTGATAAGATTTTCCGTAATGGAGATCTCTTCGCCACAAACAAAAGACATAATTGCTTTTGGCATTAACGTAGCATGAACCCAAAACTCTTTAACTAATTCTAGGTAAACTGGGCCAATCAAATGGTAGAAGAATGGTTCCTAACCCTAAAATAACATGTTGTTCTTCAAATGAAGGTTGTGTTCCTGTAGATTATCAAAATCAACCATCATTTCACAAAGAACTTCTAATTCATCCATAGGAATCAGACAAGTCTTCAACAGAGAGGGAACAGTTTGTTGTTGCTGTTGTTGTTGATCTTGTTGTTGTTCTTGTTGCTGAGAAGACGAAGCTTTTTGTTGAGTAGATGAAGAAGCCATTGAAGAACACTTGAGATTTCTGGGTTTCTTTGATTTAGGGTTTTTATGAAGACAAAAGAGGAGACAGAAATGCATAAACTGAAAGATGATGAATGAGTGAAAAGAGAGAAAATGAATATGATGTGAGTTTATATAGACACGAACGTGAAAAAGAATGCAATGAGATTCTGAATGCAAGCAGTTACAGAAAAGGAATCAATAACATTTAATGTTGAGAGACATTAGTGGAGATAACGTGAGATTTGAAAAGATTTGCACAATTACCTAGGGCGGCGTCTCATCAACTGCACGCATGCCTGTCCCTTTAGAATGAACACGTGGTCATCATCTGGAATAGTTGGTGACAGTTGTTTTGCTTTAACAGAAGTTTTGTATCATACTTAGACACATGAAACGTTAGTAATAACAATTTCAGAATATCCAAATGAACATACTTAAACAGAACATCTGATAAGAAAATAAATAAATCAACATAAACTAATCCACATATCAGATCTTCTTAACACCTTCATTCTGGGCATAAATCCATACTGATGTTCTTCAGAATGAACTTAAACCTATCTTCAGCATGGGGTTTTGTAAAGATACCAACCCATTGATGTTCTGTATCAACAATGTTTAAAGAAAGAACACCCTCCTGAACATAGTCCCTAATAAAGTGATGTTTAATCTCTATATGTTTAGCTTTAGAATGTAAAATAGGATTCTTATATAAACAAATAGCAGAAGTATTATCACAGAATATAGGAATGTTACTCTCATATATCTGATAGTCTTCTAGTTGACTTTTCATCCAGAGCATCTGTGTACTACATCCAGCAGCAGCTACATATTCTGCTTTTGTAGTAGAGAGTGCAATTGTTGCTTACTTCTTGTTGTACCAGGAGATCAGGTGACTTCCCAGAAACTGACAACTTCCAGAAGTACTTTTTCTTTCAACTCTATCTCCAGCGTAATCAGCATCACAATATCCTACTAAGTTGTACCTTTCAGATACCTAAGAATTCTCTTAACAGCAGTTAAGTGAGATTCTCTAGGATCTGATTGGAATATAGCACATAAGCATACACTGAATAAAATATCAGGTCTAGAAGCAGTCAGATAGAGAAGAGATCCTATCATACCTCTGTAGATCTTTTGATCTACCTTCTTGCTTACCTCATCCTTACCTAATATGCAAGTTGGATGCATTGGAGTTTTTGCTTCTTTGCTTTCAGATAGCTTGAACTTCTTCAGAAGCTCTTTGACATACTTAGTCTGATGAACATAGGTTCCTTCAAAAGTTTGATTGATTTGAATGCCTAGGAAATACTTGAGTTCTCCCATCATGCTCATCTCAAATTCTGCCTGCATAGACTTAGCAAACTCCTTTCCAAGTGTAGCATTAGATGTTCCAAAAATAATATCATCAACATAAATTTGACATATAAGCATATCCTTTTTATAAGTTTTACAGAAGAGAGTTGTGTCTACTTTTCCTCTTGTGAAACCATTATTCAGAAGAAAAGAACTTAATCTTTCATACCAAGCTCTGGGAGCTTGCTTCAAACCGTATAATGATTTCTTTAATTTAAAAAACATGTTCTGGAGACTTAGAGTCTTCAAAATCAGGAGGTTGGTGGACATAAACTTCTTCATCTATATAACCATTTTAAAAGGCACTCTTAATATCCATTTGATACAGAGTGATGTTATTCTGAGTGGCAAAAGAAATTAATAATCTAATAGATTCTAACCTGGCCACTGGTGCAAAGGTTTCAGTATAGTCAATACCTTCTTGCTGACTATATCCCTGAGCAACCAGTCTGGCTTTGTTTCTGATCACTTCACCTTTCTCACTCAGCTTGTTTCTGAAAACTCATTTTGTTCCAATGATATTGAATCCTTTAGGTCTTGGAACCAGATCCCAAACATCATTCCTTGTAAACTGATTTAACTCTTCTTGCATAGCAATTATCGAGTCAGCATTTTTCAGAGCTTGATCAACAGAAGTTGGCTCAATCAAAGACACTAAACCAAATTGACATTCTGCATTGTTCTTTAGGAATGCTCTTGTTCTGATGGGATCATCTTTCTTTCCAATAATAACATCTTCTGGATGAGCAGAGTTGAGTCTAGAGGATCTTCTGAGTGTTGGTTCTTCAGATATTCTGAGATTCTCTAAAGACGTTGTAACTTGATCTTCTAAATCATCCTTTCCCTTAGGTTCTTCATGATCTGAGTTAGAGATATCTATATCTGCAAAATTCTCAAACTGCTTTGGCTTTTCAATGCCAAGCTTATCATCAAATCTAATATTGATTGATTCTTCAACTGTCAGAGTTTCAGTATTGTATACTCTGTAGCCTTTAGAGCGTTCAGAATATCCAAGAAGGAAACACTTATGAGCTTTGGAATCAAACTTGTTCAGATGATCTTTAGTATTCCGAATATAACAGACACATCCAAATGGATGGAAATATGAAATGTTGGGCTTTCTGTTCTTCCACAATTCATAAGGAGTCTTATTTATAATAGGCCTAATGGAGATTCTATTATGAATATAACAAGTTGTGTTAATTGCTTATGCCCATAAATGCTTAGCCATATTAGTCTCATTGATCATGGTTTTGGCCATTTCTTGTAGAGTCCTATTCTTTCGTTCTACAACTCCATTTTGTTGTGGAGTTCTAGGACAAGAGAAATCATGGGCAATACCATTTTCTTTGAAATAAATTTCAAAGAATCTGTTATCAAATTCACCACCATGATCACTTCTGACTTTTATGATTTTTTATTCCTTTTCAGATTGGATCTGATTACAGAAGTCAAAGAACACAGAATGTGACTCATCTTTGTGTTTTAAGAACTTTACCCAAGTCCATCTGCTATAGTCGTCTACAATGACCAATCCATATTTCTTGCCTCTGATTGATGTTGTTTTGACTGGGCCAAAAAGATCAATGTGCAGAAGTTATAAAGGCCTAGAGGAAGAGACAACATTTTTAAATTTAAACGCAGGTTTTGAAAACTTCCCTTTCTGACATGCTTCACAAAGAGCATCTGATTTATATTTCAGATTAGGGAGTCCTCTGACCAGATTAAGTTTGTTAATCTGAGAAACCTTTCTCAAACTAGCATGACCCAATCTTCTGTACCAGACCCACTGCTCTTCGTCAACAGACAGAAGGCAAGTAACCTGTTGGTTCTTAAGATCTGAAAGATCAATCTTATAAATGTTATTCTTTCTCTTGCCTGTAAATAGGATTGAGCCATCCTTCTGACTAATATATTTACAAGACTTTTGATTAAAGATTATGTCATAACCATTGCCACTTAATTGACTTATGGACAATAAGTTGTGAGCTAATCCATCTACTAAAAGAACATTAGTTATAGAGGGAGAATTACGAATACATATGGTTCCTGAGCCAATGATTTTTCCCTTCTGATTCCCTCCAAACTTTACTTCTCCAGCAGATTTAAGTTCTAGACTTTGGAACATAGACCTTCTTCCCGTCATGTGACGTTAGCACCTAGATCCAGGTACCATGACATGTTTGTCTTTTGCACTGTGAAGGAGATCTGCAACAGGAATTATCTTTTCCTTAGGTACCCACATTATTTTGGGTCCTTTGGGGTTAGTCCTTCTCAAGTTCTGATTGAACTGAGATTTTACAAAAGATTTTCCAGAATGTGCAACAGCATATTTCTTTGTGTGTGTGATATGGAAACTCTTAGAATGTGATGTGTGTTTGATATCATGAGAATTATCATACTTGAACTGCTCATATAAAGGTTTATATTCAATTAACATTTTATCAACAGGTTCAAGTTTATATGGGGTTTCTCCCTCAAAGCTTATACCTATCCTTTTGTTTCCACTAACACCATAAATCATAGAGGCTATCTGAATTCTACCTATACCTCTAGATAAGAACTTTCTAAAGCTCAAATCATATTCTTTCAGAATATTGTTAGTGCTTGGAATAGACTTTTCTGAACTTGAAGATGTTTCAACATTATTTAATTTTAAAACTTTTTCTTTTAGTTCAGAGTTTTCTATTTCAAGTCTCTTAGTTTCAGATTCAAAAAAACTTTTTGAGCTTTTTGTACTTGATACTAAGTTGACGCTTGACTTCCAGAAGTTCTGATAGACTGGAAACTAAGTCTTCTCTAGTGAGTTTAGAAAATACCTCATCAGAGTCTGAATCAGAGGTAGATTCTTCATCAGCGTCAACTGTTGCCATGAGTGCTATGTTGGCTTGCTCATATTCAGAGTCTGACTCTTAATCAGATGAATCTGAGTCATCCCATGTAGCCATCATGCCTTTCTTCTCTTCAAACTTCTTTCCGGGCTTTTCCCTCTAAAGCTTAGGACATTCATTCTTGTAGTGTCCAAATTCTTTGCATTCATAGCACACTACCTTCTTCTTGCCAGATCTTCTGTGTTTAGAAGATTCTCCCTTTTCAGGTCTCTTGAAGTTCTTGAATCTTCTCTGCTTGCTCTTCCAGAGTTGATTTACTCTTCTGGATAAGAGAGACAATTCATCTTCATCTTCTTCTTCTTCTTCTTCTTCTTCTTCTTCTTCTAACTGGTCAGATTCTTCCTCTTCTGCCTGAAAAGCGTTAGCATAGTGTTTATTTTTAGAGTTTAAAGCAATAGACTTACCTTTCTTTTGAGGCTCATTTGTATCTAGCTCAATCTCATGACTCCTCAGTGCACTTATAAGCTCCTCAAGAGATACTTCATTCAACTTCTTTGCAATCTTGAATGCTGTAACCATTGGTCCCCATCTTCTGGGAAGACTTCTGATTATCTTCTTAACATGATCAGCTTTTGTGTATCCCTTGTCAAGAACTCTTAATCCAGCAGTTAGATTCTGGAATCTGAAGAACATTACTTCAATGTTTTCATCATCTTCCATTCTGAAAGCTTCATACTTCTGGATTAGAGCTAGAGCTTTTGTCTCATTAAATTGTGCATTTCCTTCATGAGTCATCTTCAGAGATTCAAAGATGTCATGAGCAGTTTCTTTGTTTGTGATCTTCTCATACTCAGCATGTGAGATGGCATTTAACAATATAGTTCTTGATTTTTGATGATTTTTGAACTCTTTCTTTCGATCATCACTCATAGCTTATCTAGCAATCTTGACTCCACGAGCATTCACAAGATGTATGTAACAATCCAACACTAAATCCCATAGATCACCATCTTGACATAGAAAATAACTTTCAAGTCTATCTTTTCAGTATTCAAAGTTTTCACCATCAAAGACTGGTGGTCTATTGTAACCATTGAAGCTACTACTTCCATTGTTACCATTGTTGTTTTGCTCAAGAGGAGTTGGAGTAGCTGGATCAACCATTTTGTGTTTTTCTCCCTGAATCTTTTCTCTAACACGGTTAAGTGTTTGCACCTAGAACCGGCGCTCTGATGCCAATTGAAGGAGTGAAAAACACTTAGAAAGGGGGGATTGAATAAGGATTGTTTCTAAAAATGGTAGATAAAAATAAATCGCACAGTTATTTTTATCCTGGTTTGTTGTTAACTAAACTACTTCAGTCCACCCCTGACAGAGTGATTTACCTCAACTGAGTATTTAATCTACTAATCAATCTTGGTTACAATGGTTCTCCACTTAGACAACTTCTAAGTCTTCTAGAGTATACAGATCACAACTTGATCACTCTAGGAACTTCCTTTTACAAACAATGTAAAATAAATATTACAAGAGATTGAATTTCTTCTTAATAAGCTATAATCACCAAGTGATTTTTCTTCCAAGTTTAAGTTCTAAACACTCACTAAGATATTACAATGTTGTGAGGTTGAAGATGAAGTTTTTCTTTGTTTTTGTGTGATAGCATTCTGGCCGCGTTTTTGTACTTAGCGTAAGAAAGTTGTTGCTGCTTCAGCATCAGAACTTCTATATATAGGCAGTGAGAAAATGTGACCTTTGAGCGTATTTAATGCTTTGCGTGAATAGTACACTGCTGCATTTAATGTTTCACTCTTTTGTCAACTACCTCGAGCCATGCTTCAACTGATTTTGCTGACTTTGCCTTTTGTAGCTTCTCACGTTCCTTTTGTCAGTTAGACAGATTTGACGTTGTAGCCTTTTCATCTTGTACTTGCTTCTGGACTCAGACTTAGTAGAATAACGTTTGAATATCAAAGTCTTCATCTTTGGTGCAGATGCAACTTCAGTCAACAAACTTTGGAAGTGTTTTGGAGCGTGATACCATCAGATCTTCAGAGCCTTGCTTCTGACTGCCATCTTCTGATTCTTTCCAGATCATGTTCTAATTTCTTCAAGACCAACTTCTGATGTCTGCCAGACCATGTTCGGATGAAGCCATCCAAATCTTCTGGGTCAGAGCTTATGAACGCTGATTTTGTGCATACTCTTTTAGACTTTTCCTGAAATGGAAAACGTGAATAATTAGAGTACCACATTGTCTTATACAAAATTCATATATAATGTTATCATTAAAACTAAGAATATTGATCAGAACAT
The DNA here is from genome assembly GCF_029867415.1 of Vicia villosa. NCBI lineage: Eukaryota > Viridiplantae > Streptophyta > Magnoliopsida > Fabales > Fabaceae > Vicia > Vicia villosa. The sequence goes on from NC_081180.1 coordinate 162,516,898, forward strand.
TTCTTGTTCTAACACCAAGTTCTTTATAAAAGGCCACCAAATGAGTTTTCAAGTATAATTACTCCTCGAACAAGTCTTCCTCCCGCTAACGATGCATCCAGGCTCCCGTTAAGAAGTGAATTTGAGTCAAATACTTATGAAAGTCATTTACACACGTAGATGAAACACCACGATCCAAATAGTGGACCTTTCCATGAGCTTCCTCGCTAAAAGGAGAAACCAAGAAAAATTGTTTCTTAAAGCATTTCACGCTGTTAAAGTAAGTCTCAAAGTATTTGATGTTTTATCTCAAAGAAATAAGATGATAACCATTTGTAGACTTAACACTACTTTGTACCTTGAAGAGGTGGGAAAAAAACAATGAAACTATCCCCCTTATACTCACATATGTGATGGAAAACTTTGACGATAGCCCAACTTACTGGATGGAACTGCGAGGGGGGCGATAAGAAGATGGTTCATGACACCAACGTCAAACTCGTTAAAAGGGAAATCATAACTGTTGAAAGAGAATATGCATTCATGGAAAGAAATTACACACCCACCGTATTAACTATATATCCTCTTATCCTTATTTGGGGGAAACACACCCCAATATTGCTTTTGACCAAAATCAATTATCGCTTGGGCAAAAGCGTCGCCAGAAGAAAAGACAAAAACAGTCTCCAATATCTTTGAATTCACTCAGTCTCTTAAATATCTTTGCCGCCTTTCTTTCTCGAAATTGATGTAATAACCATGATTAAGTATGTTAAGAGACTAATGCAGGTGTGACACAAATAAAAAACAAATTCAAATGCTCACTGTCCTAGAAACCCTAAAAAAATGAAAGAATAAGGGTGAAGGCAAAAAAGCTTAAATATTAAAACTCAGGAGAAGAACGAGAAATTAGATACGCAAGAATGAAACCGATGGGCGAAGTATCGTGAGCTTGAACTGATGTTCACACAAAAATATTTCGAGAGAGAAACAAAAGGTACAAAACACTTTCATTCACAAAGTCAACAACAATTAAAAAAAGCAAGGACGATACTTCAAAAAACCTTATATACTTATATAAAATGTTGAGGACCATATTATCATTTCGTACTGCCAAATATTCGAAAGATAATCGAGCACCCCAAAGAGACGAGGAACATTAGTACTTACTAGATTATAGATATGTTTCATCCACTCTCAACGTCATGTCACGCCTCGTGAGGAAAGTATTTAATGCACTTGTTCCTACAAACGATGACATCCCTTTAAAGGTCTCCACGTCTATGATTTTGTGACCGGGAAAACACGCATATCACAAATCCTAACCCAGTAGAGAATAAACAAAGGCGTGATGGACAAATGTTGTGGGCTTCCCACAAGGCTCAAAAATCATAGAAGCTCAATAGCAATGTAAGGCAAACGGTAAGTCGCGGAATAGGTGGACTTTACTTCTCTACCAAGCGGGTAAACTCTCCCACTAAGTCTATACTTGTCGTCCAGATCAATCTGACGGATGGTCGTGTTTCATGTCCTCTCTCGTGTTCAGTTGCTAATTAACCCCTTGCTTAAAAAGGGTATTGTGACATTTCCCAAGTATTCAAATCCTTCTACTTTCAAACTTCACCAATGACTCCCTTAACGGCTTAATTGTTGGACTATTAACCTTTAGGTCAACCTCTATCCACTCCATCAAAATTCTTAAGCCATCACAACACACTATGAATTCAACCTCTCTGATCATCACTTAGTTCTAAAGTTGGATCATTATTAATGACTTTAAAATGGATTCGTGATTTTAATATTAATAACATAGACTTTGAGGTGAACTTTAAACAAATGGTGGATTATTGCAAACACACTTCATGTGATAGTTCTAACATTGGTGCCATGGTGTCAGAGTGTAAATTATATAACCCCTTAATCATTCTTATTGTGCATGATTTATTGATATAGGAATAAGATACTTACTGTTAATGTTTTTCATATATCTTTGATTCAAATTATAACCATTAATCCATGATTTAGTTTTATTCTTTATGGCTTCTTGACATGAATTCAGTTTCATGCTAGTATGTATTTTCCTTTAGAATACACTAAACATATCTTTAAGTTTTAGATTTATAAATATAAGATTGTTGTTCCTCCTGAAAAAAAATCTTCTCCTTGAAGATGGTGAGATTCTGATTGTCACCAGTTTGAAGATCATATTATAAAGATTTAGAGAGGGGGGTACATGCATACACTCTAGCGTCCAAGTCAGTGTCTATCAATTACGAAAGGTATAAATATTTTTAAAAATATGTGTACCTTTATTTGATGTATGTGGTCCTTTTATAGGGGTCTTATCAAGGTTTCTGATAGCCATTGTCTTTTAACTACAATTAGAACCGTCCATGTTGACAAATGACAAGATATAATTTGTTCTGTTATTTGACAGCTCTGTCCCAATTTCTCGGTTGGATCATGTTCTTTTTAGGGAAAGTTTATGTCTTTATTCCAAGTGTTCATCGAGATTGATTGTCCCATCATAGTTGTTTATCCCCAATTGTTTTTGGAGTTCTCTTGGTGAATGTGTTTTAGAGCATAACTTCCTTTTATTATTTGAATTCCTCTAAAAAAGAATAATGGCCAGTCCTTTGGTGACATCTGTTAGAACGAGATTTGTTTCTATAATTTATCTCTAAGTTTTAATGTAACAACACATATATTTTATATGTAAACAATTTTGTTTCTAATGTTTTCTCGAGTGTGAAGATCAAAAAGCTCTATATGATTTAGAACTGTTGTCTAAAAGAATCATCAGAAATGTTGTTGTCAGAAAGACTATTCTCTTCCAATCATGTAGGAACATCAGTAGTTCTATGGAATGTTGAATGTTAATCAGAAAGAGGATCTTCTGTGTACTTCTCAACAAGCTGTTGCTTCAAAAGTCTCGAGTGTCTCCATAAGAAACAAGGTTTACCAAGAAGTTGTTGCCTCAGATATGAAACAAGTTTACATCAGATACAAGTTGTTGCTTCAAGATTATATGTCAAAATATGCTCGTCTAAAGAGTTGTTACTCATTACTCTGAAGACATAGTCGAGATCAGCTGACAAGGATCAAAATCATAAATACAATTTAGTTGATGACTCTTGTTCAGATATCTAGACGTGTTCCTCAGACATGTTATTGCACTATTATCTGAAGACATTTTTCTATTCTGAAAGACTTAAACGTTATTGTTTGTATTGCTCGTGTTGTCTCACTCTCAAATCAGCTATCTCTTCAGGTACAAATTTGATATAGGAAGTCCTGCGCCATACTTCAGAAAGGTTGTTGTCATTATTTCTGAAAGACAAAGTTCTGTTCCTATTGGTTTTGATGTTCTTATGTTATCCTAACAAAGTAGTTTATGAACTACTCATTAGATACATCATCAGAAGAACAAAGAAAAGAAAGTGACCTCTTCTAAGCTTACTACTTAAGAATCAGAAGTACATCAATTGAAGATAAGATCAAGAAAATTTCTTAAGAAGATTCAGTACAACGGTCTGCTCAATAACTCACACTTATCAAGACGTTAGTACTATTCAAAAGCTGTCTTCCACGCCGTCATGTCAAAGCTCCTAGCTATAGGCTAAGGAAGTAACGTGTTCCAATATCCAACATCTACACTTTTATATGTTGGAAAGTAACAGTTAGATTTTAGAAAATACTCTTTTATCTTAACAAAGTCTCTTTCTCTCAAGACTATAATGAAGATCAAGACTTCAGAAGAAATGTTGTTGGAAGGTGAATAACCAAACATGCTATTACCCAAATAGCCAAAGCTACGGATTACTACTACAAAAGCCGATGATGCTACTAGTGCTAATACCAAAGTTGAAGATGTTTTCCATTGCAAATGCTAAATTTGTAATGCTACAATAATGCAAAAAATCCGAAGCTCAATCAAAGCAACGCATAAGCTGTTACAACGTTATGAAGCTGAAGCTGAAGAGGACAAAGTAAGAAGAGAAAGAAGATTACTACAAGATGCAACTAAACTTTTATCATAAACATCTTTGTAGAATCTTGTAAAAAGTAAGGAGTTGTTGCTCAGATCTTACTCAACACTTTTGTGTTGTTTGTACTTAAATCTTTTGTGTAATATGCTTTTAAGAAGCAATCTTGTAAACACAACTGATAATCAATTTCCATTGATTGTTCCTTGAGTGACTAGTCTTAGTTTGTATACTTAAAAAGACGGTGACTGATTGTCATTGTGGGAAATCTTCTTTTGGGGATCAGTTGGGTCAAAATTCTTAAAGGAGACATTTATCGTTATATCTCTTAGGGGACCAAGTGGGTCAGAATTCTTAAGGGATCACTAACAGAATGAATCAATATTTTGGTTGTTAGTCACCTGTAGTTGGCCAGTGCAATTGTAATCATTTCTATGATTAGTGGATTAAGTCCTTTTCTAAGGCAAAATCACCTAGGTAGGGGTGGCAAAACGGGTCGGGGCTCGCCGGGCCGGCCCGCCACCCGCCAAAAAATGGCGGGTTGGGTTGGGACTTTGGCCCGCCTACCCGCTTAGCCCGCCCTGCCAAAACTAAAAACCCACGGGCTGAATTGATAATGGGGCAGGGTTGCCCGCTAGCCCGTTAAATATATATTTTTTAAAATCCTTTTAAAAAAAATCCATCTAGAGTTAAAAATTAAAATGGCCTAACCCAAGTTCTAACTTCCAAGCCCTATACTACTGATTAACCCTAATAAGATATTATCTCTCAGTTTCATTTCACGAACAACACAGCTGCTACCAGATACGCACAACACGACTACGAGTACGAAAATTCGCAATCGGAATCGCTGTTTCAGCGACGCGCCATCACTGCGACTGCGAACAACATGTCACCTCCATTTTTGCCGCCGAATTTCTCCGAATCGGTAACTGCAGTCCTTTTACCTTTTTCTATCATTGTTCATGTTGTTGCTTGGGACTGTTTTATATATATATATATATATATATATATATATATATATATATATATATATATATATATATATATATATATATATATATATATATATATATATATATATATATGGAAAAGCTGGAACTGTTATATATGTTGGTTGGGACTGTTATATGGGTTGGAAAAGCTGGAATTTATAAGTTGGAATATAAGCTAGAATAGAAATCTTTTTTGGACATAATATAATTTAGATCAAATATATGAGATTAGGAGTATCACGTTTTATATATATATATATATATATATATATATATATATATATATATATATATATATATATATATATATATATATATATATATATATATATATATATATATATATATATATATATATATATATATATATCTCCTGTTAGGAAACACATTTTAAGCTGGAATATATATGTTGAAACTATAAGCTGGAAAATATAATAATGAAAAATATAAGTCACATATATATGTCGAAAAATATGTCTAGTTCATTGTATATGTTGGAAAATATGTCTTACTGAAAAAGCCACATATAAATTTTTTTCTGGTTCATTGTATATGTTGGAAAATATAAGCTGAAATATCAATATATATATATATATATATATATATATATATATATATATATATATATATATATATATATATATATATATGTTGAAACTATATGTTGTCAATAGTGAAAAAACCACATAAATTTTTTTATTTTATTTCCTGTAAGACATATTTAAGATTTCTATTTAGTAGTGAAAAAAATAAATATGTTGAAATAAGACATATTTAGGATTTCTATTGTGCCTATAATAGTGAAAAGCCACATTTCATATAATAGTGAAAAGCCACGCAGAACTTGAACATATATGCTAGCTTTCTGTACTTATTCTTTTTGTTTTAGAATACTTATTGAATATATATTTATATTTGTGTTTATTGTGTTTTAGGACCTAGTTTGGATATGGATTTCTTAGCTCCAATTGATGAGAATGACGATGTGGATTTGGACCTAACTATTGAACAAGATTGTGAGTTGGTGGAACCTAATAGTAATGTGTTAGGGGAACCGAGTAAAATGAAGAACACTAAGAGAAATCCGAAATCTCAGGTATGGAGGTTTTTTACCATGATAGAAGGGTTGGATAACGAGGGAAGGCAAAGAGCAAAATGCAATGCATGTGGTACAACATATGCATGTGGAGGAAAACGATATGGGACAGCTTCTCTAAAACGTCATCTTGAAGTTTGTAAGAAAGTAAATTATGGAGATGTTGGTCAGATGATGTTAGACATGCAAGGAAAGCTGAAATCATTAAAGGTTGATAATATGGTATCTCGTGAAATGTGTGCTCGACTAATTATCAAGCGGGATCTTCCTTTTAAATTTTCCGAGTTTGAAGAGCTTACAGCTTGGCTTCAGTACTTGAATCCTGATTACATTCCTATCACTAGAAATACCGCCAAAGCTGATGTTGTGAAAATATACAAAAGGGAAAAGGAAAAGATTAAGATGGAAATGGCCAACACTCCTTGTAGGGTTTCTCTAACTTTTGATTCGTGGACATCAATTAATACGGAGGGCTATATTACTTTAACTGCTCATTATGTTGATAAAAATTGGAAGTTAAATAGTAAGATCCTCTACTTTTGTCACATGCCTCCTCCTCACACTGGTTTTGAGTTATGTAAAAGAATATCTGAGTTTTTAACTGATTGGGGAATAGAGAAGAAGGTTTTTACCATTACTTTGGATAATGCTTATGCAAATGATGTCATGCAACAAACTTTGAAGAGTCATCTAGCATTGCAAAATTGGTTGTTATGTAAAAGGGAGTTCTTTCATGTTCGTTGTTCTGCGCATATCTTGAATCTAATTGTGCAGAGGGTCTTAAAGTAGCTTATAGTGCTTTGCAAAAGATTAGGGAAAGCATCAAACATGTGAAGGGTTCAGAGAGTAGGATGGTAAAATTTAAGCAATGCATTGATATGGTTGTCAACATTGATGTATCAAGTGGATTGATTACATATGTGCCTATAAGATGGAATTCAACATATTTGATGCTTAAAGGTGCTCTTAGTTATCAACTGCATTTGAGAATCTTCATTGTTATGATGCAAATTATACAAGTAATCCTTCAAAAGATGAATGGGTGAGACTTGAAAAAATGAGTAGGTTCTTGTTGCCATTTTATGAAATTACCACTTTGATGTCCGGAACAAGCTATCCCACTTCCAATTTATACTTCTTGCAAATTTGAAAAATTCAACGTCTTTTGATAGACAACCAAAAAGATGTAGATGAAGTTATAAAAAAATGGCCGAAAGCATGATTGTGAAGTTTGAGAAGTATTGGGATGAATATAGTGTTGTTCTTGCATTTGGTGCTGTCTTAGATCCAAGAATGAAGTTGGACTGATTGGGATATTGTTATAAAGTGATTGATCCACTAAATTGTCAATTGAAGTTGGAAAACATAAAGCTTAAATTGTTCAAGTTATTTGCAAAATATTCTATTTCTTCTTCCAATGCTTCAAGTACTCCTCCTACTACCTCTTCAACTATGTCAACTGAGCCAAGCCTATTTGATGTAATTTTTTTGTTCATGAATTACAAATTGGTTTCTTCCAAATAATATGAAATCATTATTCATTAATTGGTTTCATTTAACTTTAAGTTATTATTCAATTGTCATAATATTAGGAAATTAGATTGGGTAGACAACAATCTAGTACTGCTAGTAGAAATGGTCAAAGTCAGCTTGACATGTATTTGGAAGAGCCGACTTTAGATCTTGATTACACAAAACATTTGGATGTACTACAATGGTGGAAGAACACTAGACAAAAATTTCCCGAACTTTCAATAATGGCTCGAGACTTGTTAAGCATTCCTATAACTACTGTTGCATCAAAATCTTCCTTCAGTATTGGTTCTAAAGTGCTTAACAAGTATAGAAATCGGCTATTGTCTGAAAATGTTGAAGCATTACTTTGTTCTTGTAATTGGTTGCATGCCTTTGACGATGGTAATTATTTTTAGTATGAATATATTTATCTACAATTTTTTTTTTATATTACTTTACTAACCATTGAATTTATTTCATTGTTTTTGTAATGTAGATGGAAGTGATGATGACAATGAAGATGAAAAAGAGGGTCCAACTTGTTCTAAGAGTGCATCTAATATTCTTGACCTTAGTGATTAGAATTTAGATTTAAAATGCTTCACTCTTGTTTTGTAAGACAATGTTATTATGGTTTTGGTTGGTTGAACTTAAAATTTGATGTCGTACTTAATACTTATTATGGTTTTGGTTGGTTGAACTTAAACTTTGGTTGATTGATGGTTGAACTTAATATTTATTTTGGTTTGTTGAAAGTTAATACTTGTTGATGGTTCTACTTCTATTTTAGGTGAATACTTGTTGAAGGTTATATATTTTGGTTGAAGTTTATTACATGATGATTATAGTCTTTTGTCATTTATGCTTTTTAATTGTTGGTTTGATACTTTCTCATTGAAATGTAAAAAAAAAACCTTTTAATTTTTTAAAACAATAGAAAGAAAAAAAGGGAAAAAAATGGCGGGCTACTACCTTGGCGGGGCGAGCTAGAGGCTCACGCCCATTTCAACTTAGCGGGCATGCCCGCCCCGCTTTATTTTTAGCGGGCATTAGGCAGGGTGGACGGGCCGGGCCGCCCGTTTTGCCACCCCTACACCTAGGCGAATGGACAAGACTAACTTTTTTTAAGGGAAACCTGGATAAATGAATATGTCATATTTCTTTTTATTACATACGCGGTTTATCTTAAACGAATATTTTTCAAAAAGGGCAAAGTTTGGAAAACCCAATTCAAACCCCCATTTCTTGTGTTTTTCTTTACTTTCAACATTGGCCCCTAGTCTTCAGACACATGTCTCCTTGTTCAACGTATATGAGAGGGTCCCTCGTAAATCAGGGAGATCAAGTTTTATGCCTTTGATTTCCACTTTCCCTTCCTCGATGTCGAAGCAAGTTGTCAATGTGGTTGGTGAACATAACGTCTTAGAGTCTCAAAGTTTGAAGACGATGGCGATTTAAGTTTTTTCCCTCTCAAAGTTATTCGTTTTAAAGTTCCAAAACCACAAGCTGTTTATTAACTACTAGCAGCATGTCCCTCAACAAAGTGTTTGTATCATATTTTTCATGTAGCCCTCTAGGAACGAATTCGAAAATGGGTTGTTTTCTTCCTGAGGTAGATCTATATGAACAACCCCCATCGCATGAATTCATTTGTCCATTGAAGGACGTGCTTGTGCATCGACTATTTGTGGTCGCTTAATCTATAAGCGGGTGTGATTTCGGATTTTGGATGCGGGTTTCACACTATCCAAACCCGCATCCGAAATATCGGGTGGCATTCGAACTCGAATCCAAACCCAGTCAACTCGAGTTTTCATCCATTGACCCGGATGCGAGTGGACCCTGCGGGTTTGGGTCTGCTTGTCATCCCTACTTATGAGTGGATGTGTACAAAAGATCATATGTTGTAAGACACTCGCCTCTTAAATTGATCTTAATACTTCGAGAAAATATACATAATTGAATGTCTTAAATATATGTTAAGAATTATCTCAAAGGCAAATATGTATGTAAGATCATAGTAATTTGACTAGTAAGGGCTACAAAAATCTTCGTGACAGTTGAGCTATAAAGCTTTTGGATATACAAGAAAAATAAGAAGCTACATTGGATCAGCCATTTGTTGTTATGGTATGTTTGGAAAAAGTGAAAATCACAGTCACAAATCACGTTGCAAGAGAAGCTACAAATAGTGGCTTCACAAAATCACAGTGAAATGTAGGCAAACGCACGGTAGCGGAAAAAAAAGCAGAAACAAACACACACTTAATTTCTTCTACATTTGTATTTAAACAGGATTGACCCTTTTCAAAATTACTGTTGAAATTTTAATCGAATTGATTGAATAGGGATTACTGTCAAAGTTACAATATCAAATTCTAAAATAGAAACTAAATATGCAAATATTCCCAATTTTATGGGATAATATCCAAAACTTAAATCACAACAAAATGACTTTCATTCGATGACCAGAATTTATATTGAAGAGGAGGATCAAAAGGCTTCTTAAAAGAAATAAAATATTAGGGAGAAAGAACCAGATTGACTACTGAATCACTATGACAGAAATTTTCTCTAAACATTATACATTTTTAATCATGTATACTATACTATATTTTGTTACTTTTAAAAAGAAACCGAAAACTTCCAA